>NW_009970716.1:4936769-4953048 GCF_000747805.2 Chaetura pelagica
CGGCTCCTCCCCTGCAGCAGCTGCTCCCCCCCCCATACACACAGAGGGGGTTTCCTGCCGTGTGGAGACACCATTTTAAGTCAGTTTTGTCGGCTGACTCAAAGGACATTTCATGTTCGTGTAAGGAAATACCTGGTCCTTCACAAGAAGAACTATAGCTTTCTAAAAATCAAACTAAATCTATTGTATCAAACCACAAATAATGCTCAAATCACTGATTTCTGGTTTAGTGATGAAAAACATTTTATTCTGTCTGCCAGAAAGAATTTTCACACCCTGCAGATCCTCTTCCTTTGTCAGCACTGCCACTGAACCAAAGTAGTGGATCTTACTGATGTGCCCCCTCTGAAGTAGCACTTGCAGTATTTACTGGTAAAAAGCAAGAGAAGGAGAAAATTCAAGAAGATTCTATTTGTGCAGTTAAAAGCAACAAGAGCAAAAAGGAAAAAGAAAAAAGACAAGCTTACATCTCCTTTTATACCCAGGAAAAAACAGTTTGCTTATGAAAGACCCAGTCAAAAAAGGTTTTGTGTAGATTTTTCTGAATGCTAATAGAAAAACAGTTTTAAGGCCAAACCTACAGGAATTTTTTTTTTTTTTATTTTTTTTTTAATTAGAAAGGCCAGGTATTTTTTGCAAATAAACATAAAAACTGAGGTCAACTTTCTTTTCTCAGTTTTGCTACAATTTACAGAAACACAGGGTTATGTGTGAAGGCCTTTCAGCATTCACACCTGCTTAATGCACTCTAACATGAGTAGTATGAAAACTATCATGCTTGGTATGAATAACTGCAAAGAATGCAGACCAGCACAAATCTGTTCCATGTTCTTAACTTAGCAAGATTCACTCTGGGAACAAGTAATTCTTAGGTAACTCTTCTGGTTTGACATCATGTATCAGCGACATGTTGGGATACTGTTGATAGATATATAGAGAGATAATAAGGTTTGGCGCCAAAGTATGTTTTTAGGCTTTCTCTACTGCAGTAAATTTACTGAAGATTTTCCACTGTTATCTTCACTAAGGTAATTTATGCTGTAATATATATATAAAAAAAAAAAAAAAAATTCAGAGAAGAAAAAAGTAATAGATGGTTCTGCTTTAACTGCTGAAATTCCTGGAATGAAGTTATTATAATTTCAGTACTTTACAATGGGGCTCAGGGATTCTTAAATAGGTTTTTTTATCAGTTGTTTTTACTTACTTTCTAAGTGTTTTAATAACTTACTTAGTACTTTAATGGCATTTCATAGCACAAGTGTATACATGTGTATCAGTAAAAGATTTTAAATGATAAAGCAGGACTAGATTGCTCTTTAGAACTTTATGGTAATTTTTGCTAATTTTGAAAAATACCTAAGGAGTTCCCATTGTTTTGAAGTTAACTATGTGTGTAATTACAGTACTATGAACTCTGCCTTGTAACATAAATATTAATGCCATTACTCCAAGATATACAATATTATAGCTCCTGTCTGCACACACACTTATGAGGTTATAGCTCTCAGTCTTATTTCATGTTTGTGATAGCAGCTGAAAGCTAGAAACATTCAGTCTCAATTATCCTTTTTCACATGAGGTAAGGATCTGGACCCAAGTAAGTAAAATATTTTAGATGTTTTCAGGAGCTACTTTTTGTCTGAAGAACTTTAAGTATTTAAAACTCTTTAGAGTATTCCTGTGCTAAATGCAGCACTGGCATTAAAAGGTCAGAAAGCAGGTGCATCTCTAAAATTGCTTGAGTTCCCTCAAGTTGGCATTTTGTGGATGTACAAAATAAATAATGGTGGGGGAGGAAGAAAAGGAGTATGTCAGGCAATGTATTAAAAGATGAGGCATATTTTTTCCATTCTATTTTGCTTTTCTCCTCTATTAGATACTTTCATTTAATGTAATTTAATTTGCTTCAAAATATCAGATTGTTAAAAGTTATACTAAATAATAATTTATCGTTAAAAAAATCCTTTGTGAAATAGTGCTATCACTATTGTATTATCATAAATATTTCCCTGTTTACATTATATTGTATCATATTATGACAATTTCAAATATTTATTATATGTTACTGTCAAGGTTTAACACCGGGCCAGGAATTAAATGAATGTCAGATGCTGTCTATTGACCCCTCTACCTCCCCAGAAAGGAAAGAGAGTAAGTGAGAGAGACTTAAGAATTGGAAACTAAACTACACAGCTTTAATGAAACAATAATAATGAAAAAGAAAATAATGAAATATATACCTGTATGTACACAAACAATACCACACCTGCCCACCAAGAACAATCACATCACTACAGAGGCTGTACTCCTAGAGTCAAGGGCAGGAGGGAACAGATTGAGGAATGCATGGATAGAGATCAAAGGCAGAAAAACTGATGGGAGTCCTCCTAGGATGGTAGCCATGGACGAAAAGAGCTTGGCCTTCTTGATCCCTCATATTTAACTAAGTATGACCTGTATAGGATGAAATACTTTAGTCAGTTTTGGGTCACCTGTCCAGTCTGCTTCTCCCTGCAGGAGGGTCGCAGGTGTGACTCCTGTCCTTCCTTGTGTTTCCAGCACGTAAGAAGTTTAGAGAAAACTTGGTTCTGAACACCATTCTCCAGCAATAACCAGAAGCATCAAGTGTTATCAGTCTTGTCAGCAGACAGTGACTGAAAAACAGGCTGTTAATTTCAGCAAGTGCAGTTATTTAGAAGAGACTTAAATGAAAAGTTAAATTACTAAAGAGGAAATTGGTTCTGTTCTGGCTCAAACCAGGATATATACTGAGTGTCTTTAATTTTAATAGTTATCTTTTTTATGATTGCATAAATACTGCTGGTATTAAGTAATAAAACTAAGTAGAATTCCTTCACAAATAATATATTTTTCCCTTCATGAAATACCATCTACAATTCTAGCAGCACTTAGAATAAACCTTCTTAAAATAGGATAATGATGCAATCTACTTTACCCATTGTTGTTATAATCAATTCTAACATCACATGCTGCTTTCAGTCCAAGTATGAACTTCTCTCCAATAAACATATGTAATGATGAATGAACAGTATTTTAAACTGATGTACTACTGACTGCATCCTAAATTTAGGTAGGTTCCTTTGTGGCCAAGACTACTCTCCACAGAAAGAGCTTGGAGAAAATCCAGCTTCTTTATGAGAATACTTGTGAGAATGAACCAGTAACTTAGTGTCCTAGACAGAAAAGGGTAATTCTACAGATAGATTGGATGCTATTTATAACTTAATTAGCCAGACAGGAAAAAATACAGACTTGTGTCTCTGTGATTGTGCAGACACAGGCATGGTATGTGAATGCAGCTAACCACAAAGGATGTAAAATCATGTCATTTTATTTCTGTTCAGTTCTGGACTGCAGAGAGAAAATTTTATGGCAATTTTGTTTGTGATACCTTTTTGCAATTTTTTTTGTATGCAATTTTTGTTTAATAAAAACTATAACATACATTATGTTTTCTTTATTTGGTTTTAGAAAACCCTGAAGTCTTAGCTAGACTTCTCTGAAAACTTCCTTAGTCTATTGCCTTGAACTTGGTATTTTGATGCAGTGAAATACAGCACTTGGTTAGAATAAAAAATGTGTGATACTTAGTCGACCTAGATAGAAAATAAGTATGCGAGTTTAAAGACATTTTCATTATTTCTAAAAACAAAGTATGAGCTAGAACATCACCAATATTTTACCAAATTCAAGAATTACTCAAAAAATAGAACTGAAGACTTATTTTTGCTTTGTCTCAGATAAAGCTTTCCTATAAATAGGATCGAGGTGCAAAGTCCATATACATACAACTAGAATTCACACAGAATACAAATACATACATATAAGAACTGAATAAGCTCCAAATAACATTTCTAAATTAATGCAGTAGACAAGAATTTCAGACTGGAGAACTTGCAATAGTACAACACCATCAGTTTGTTCAACAGTAGGTATTAATTTAGATTGTGTGGTCTGATTTAATAAAATTGACTTATGGAACAGTATGGAGAAGAGTAAAACTGGGACATGAAAAATGTCTTGTTCTTATTTAATCAACTCTATAAGAAAAAAACAATTGTGAATAAATTCAGGCACCTAATAAAGTATAAAATAATAGATTAATAAAGAACACTTTTAAAGACATCAAACAATCATCAGTGGAAAGAACAGAGTAGTAACTCCTGGTCATGAAGAATGTGAAATATTAATAGAATAATGTATTAATCAGACATCTTTTAAACATCAAATCTTCAATAAAACAATTTTCTCTCACTCTGTGGCAACTCTGCAGCATTTAAAATAATTTAAAAAAATAAATTTATATATTACATACATATATTTCGATATATTCCATTGCTCTGCAACAGATAGAAGAACAAACTCCACTGGGGTGAGTGGGTGGAGAAGGAAAGAGAACAAGGACCTAAATGAAAATGAATCAGAATTTGCTGTTGATGCTGTGAAGCACCTGGTATTTATACTGTGTACCACAGTAAATTCTAGAACAGTTAAGATTTTATACAGTCAATTTTTTACCAGTATGAAACTGAATAGATGATCTAGAGACCTCCAAGGTCCATTTGCACTGTTCACTGGGGAGAGTCTGTGTCCCTAAGTAAAGAAATTTATTGTCCACAAGCATTGGTAGTATGGCAGATTTTTTGAACCATATTGGTTTTTTTTTTAGCATTGCTCATAGAGCTTTATAGTGTTTGAAATATGATTTTTTTTTTTTTTCCAGTTTGAGAAGAATATTTTTTTATGGATAGGAAGAGAAGATTTTTAAGGTCCATAATATTCTATGAATATAATATCCAAATACAAACTGTCTGGTATTAGGACTAAATTTCCTTGGTGGTAGGTGTTTTGTTCCATGCTCCCCCCTCCCCTTACTGCATAAGCGATCTATTTCAGAGATTTTATAGTTTTTTTCAAAAAATGCACCTTGTTTATTGTTGGAGGTAAGATGCTAGAGTATTTCAATCTAATTACTAGCCTTCGCTGTGACTTGACATGGACAAAAACAGGTGACTACTTTAAAATATAACCTCACTTAGCATTCTTTATTAAAAAAACCTGACGTGACACAACACAACAGCAAAAAATCCCTAAGAAAACTTGCTATACCTGTCAAACAGGTTCAGTTTTCAGAACAGTCACGGAAATTCCACATAGTAGGTAAGGTGGTAAAGGCCACAAATATAATAGAATCAATAAAGTTTTAAAAAGTTTGCAAAAGTTTTTCCTTGTTAAAATTATGTTGGTTTGTCTCCAAATTTGCTTTATTATTATTTTGTAGCATATCAAAACTGGCAAATATCCTTCTATTTTTCTAAGTAAGAAAATAATTATGTCTTGATGAAATTATTGACATATGTCTTTATTCTTACTTAGTTGTGTAATACTTCACTTAAGACACTGGGGAGAGAGAAGTGATTGGTAGCATATAGTGTTTTATGCAGCACAAGATGGTCAGGTGACTGTATGTAGTAATTACTTTGTTGTTAGGAAGCACAGTACAATCTAAGGCAACTAAGTTGAAATGTCCCAGTTTTGACTGCAATGGGACAATGGTAACCACATGCATGTCTTGTGTGACTGGATTGCTTTAGTTCCAAAAATATTTGCTGAAGTTGAAAGCATTCACAGCAGAGAAAGAGAAGGAAAATAAAACACATTGCAGTGGAGGACTTAGATGTTAAACAGCTCTGTTGCATGACAAAAGTTTAATTACACTGTACAGAACACTTTTCTTCCTGTTCCTCTTCAGCCTCACCATACACCATATGTGTAGTGTATTAACAGTATAAATTTTAACTAAACAGAAGCAATGAATAGGAAAGTCTATCACTAGTCAGACTGATCAATTGTTTTTCCTGGTATCTGAGTTCTGGAAAGGAAGCAAGAGATCTGATTATCTTGATTGACGTGATGAAGACAGATAATCTATGAGTGATAAATGAAACCTTATTTCATGTAAGTACCAAAGGATTAAAAACCTGATTTCTCTTTTATAAAAGGTTATGTTACAGGTTATTTTATTTCTTCAAAAGCCTTTCTGTATTCTACTCAATTCACCCTTTATACCTCTGTCTAAGAAACACATCGTCTTAACCTCAAGATCTTCATTATTTTCGCAGAATCACAGAATCTTAGGGGTTAGAAGGGACCTCAAAAGATCATCTAGTCCAACCCCCCTGCCAGAGCCGGATCACCTAGAGTACATCACACAGGAACTTGTCCAGATGGGTGTTGAATGTCTCCAGTGAAGGACACTCCACAACCTCTCTGGGCAGCCTGTTTCAGTGCTCTGTCACTCTCACAGGAAAGCAGCTTTTTCTGATGTTTACATGGAACCTCCTATGTTCCAGTTTGCACATTCCAGTGCAGCAAGTTCACCAGAAGCGTAGGTCAAATCTTCCTCATTTATGATAGTATCATTCTGGGAAAATAATGTTCAAATCAGTGAAATCACTTTGTAAAACAGCCTTTTAGAAGCATGAGAATAACAACTACATATTGTTTCTTGCAGGCAAGACTTTGTTTCATAATGCTTTATATGTCTCCATCTGCTTTGATTTACTGTCAAAATAAACTTTGTTAATATTTCATTTCAGGCATCAAATGGGTTTTTTTTAATACTGTGGTCATCATTGTTGAACCTGATATGAGAATGTGCCTTCCACAAAGCAGAAACTTTCTTACAAATGACAGAAAAAAAATTAGCTTATTCTTCTCTGTTTTAGGAACTTCAAGAAGATACAGTTTTCTGGACTGGAACTAATTGGATTGTAATAATTGGATTGATAACACTTGAAGGGTTAATATACTAAACTTTTGCATTTATCTTAAATCTTCTGGTTTTGTCTTCACTTATGGGAAGCTACTGCCCATAAAGCTTTTAACAACACTGGTGTCATAAGACCTATCATATTCTATGGTAAAACCATTTGAAATCAGGGGCACTAATGCTCATGTAGTGTTACAATAATTGCAACTGCAACAGCTGCAGATGTGTCTGAATTTTGTCTACATCTGATATAATAGCATGATGCCATTCAGAGCTGTATATACAATTAAATGTCACATATGCAGAAAATCTGCAACATGATGATCTCAGAGGAAAAACATCAGGTGAAGAAAGTAAACAACTGTTGGAGATGACAAAGTATGCCAGTAAAATACTTAGTTTGAAAAATATTATTATTTCAGGGATTGAAGCAATCCATAACAACATTTAATTAACAAAATGGTTATTTAATTGATTTCATTGTCTCCTCTCTTTCCCATCCCTTTCTTCTATCTTGACTGATTTTCTTGTTCTTCATACATATAAGCTTTAATTTATTCTTTAAAAAAAAACTTTAGGAGATCACATTTATTTTCATTTAATAATTTAACCAAAGGAAGCTGTTTTTCTCATTTTGAAAGTAATACGTAGTATCTGTAGGGACATATTTGCATTCCAAATTTAAAATAAAGTGTTCAGTTTTTATTTTGTGTTTTTTTTTTTCACAATCAATCCTTTTCTTCTCATGGTACTGCAGAGTTACTCCAGAGAATCTGTTAATTCTTATTACTATACTCTACCATACTCAAAAGTCTCCAAAGATGATACTTATTACTTAAGATGTGTACAACACCTCTACACAGATGAAATAAGTTTGCAAGCAAGGAGAACAAATTTACTCTGATACTGAAGTTGCACTTAAAGGACTCTGCAACATGGGGAACATGTAAGGAGGAAAATTTAACTCAGGTTTTAAAAGTTAATTTATTACAAAATATAAATATATTTAGAAGTATTAATTGTGTCAGGTATTTTTCCAGGGACCTTGCATATTCAAAAACATTAATCCTGCTTGTTGGTTTATTAATTAATGAGCTTTTAAAAATGTGAAATGCACTGCTGGACAAAGAATTTTAAGAATCTAAATGCACAGTTGGTAGAACACCAGGCTGTTACACAGTATTATTTGCATACTCTTTTTCCATTAATTTTATTAACGTCATACTATTCCATTTGTATGGAAGTGTATGTTCACATATATTAAAACTAACTTCTCTTGGCAGCAAAATACAGAAGTGTCATTAATCCTGTAAATTTCAGCTAGCAGATTACTTGTTTCTTACCTAACAATAGCTAGTAACATGGCATCAACCCTGAATGTGTTTTGCCTTGAATACTGCTGTACAGTAACCATCTCAATCTTCTGAACTTGTAGACAATTATGCACTAAAGATTTATGAGGAAAGTCTTCGAGGGTGCCTCCTCTCTCTCATCTGCTCTCTGCTTCCCATGCATTTCCCCCGTACTTCCTCGACGTGGTATGGAGGCTGGATACCAGTATTGAAGTCAAAACCACTCTTGTGGATGTATTATTATAATGTTTTATAACCCTGCATCTGTATCAGTGGTAGCATTCCTTTTACCTGATCCAACAGGAGGGAAGGGGAAGCTAGGAGAAAAAGAGGGAGCTGTTAGTACCTCTTAGCCTATACTAATTACGGAAATCAAGATAGAGTTGGAGAAGTGGAAGAAGGAACTTGTGTCAGGAAGTCTAGACAGGGTCAAGCTGTCTCATCACAACTAGAAACAAGTCCTCTCATTTCTGATAGTCTTTAGTGTGCCCTCTATGCCAGTTTTACAGATCACTATGAAAGAGGAAAGAGTAAGAAGTTATTCTATGATTTACCATCAGACATATGGGCAGGACTTTTGCAAAGCTGTAAGAATATAAACAATACAGAAACAACATTTTTAGAATATGAACAAACCTTTTAAGAAATGCACTTGCTGATTTTTGTTGCAATCTAACTTGCTAATTTAAAACTTGAAAACTAGCATAGGCAAAAAAACCAAAAAAAAACCAGGCAGAAGCTTCCTTTTTGATAAAAATGTGAGCAGATTCTGTTCCTGGACCCATCTCTTTCTCCCACAGATTTTATTTTCCAGCAATACTACTTCCCATGCAATCACACATTCTCTTCTCCTATTGTACTCAATTTTCTGTTATCTTCTTACATGCTGTTTCTGTCTTTCATGTCCATTATTTTGGCTCTGGTGACTGATAGAACAGTTTAACAATAGCTACAAACATTTAATAGCACTTGTACTTATAACTATTGCTGTTGGAGCTTTTAACACTCCATCATTACTTCCTATAGGTAAAATTTTCACTAACAGAGACATGGTGATGAAAACTGGATAGTGTGTTTCTTAGATGCTTCTGAATCACCTTAGAAGCACACTTTTCAAGCTGCCCATCATGATCACGCTTCAGTCTGTGTGGTTAGTATGCTAGGACATATTCAGGCTTTAAACAGGGAGTGACTACTGCTCTATTAAATATATATACAAACTGTCTTCTGGAAAATGGGTGAGATGGACTTCTAAGACAATGGAACAAGTTACTAAGCAGCCAGTGATGCCAACAGACAAAGCAGGAAATTTCTGGCTTTGTAATAAACATTTTAAAGATGTTCTTAATATTTCTCATTACTGGAAATGTGTTTTCAACCTGCCAGGAGAATAAAAGTAGCCATACACCCCATGACAGAACTTCTTAGCTTACTAGTGTCTGGGCTGCCTACTCAGAAAACAGCCATTAAGTGAAGCTCCTGTCTGCTTCACATATATATTCCACTATGTGCCATGCTGAAGATACGTATGACCTTAGCTTGGCCTTCTGCCCCTTTTTAACCTCATGAACAATTCAGTCCATAGGTGGTCAACGTAATTATTGGACTAGGAACAGGACTGCGTGGGAATTTGCACAGTGCAGACAATCTGCAGACTGAATTAAGTGAATCACTGATGAAAGCAGCTTAAAACTATTTTTACTGGAGTGAACTTTAAAACAAGGCCAGTTGTGTGAATCAGCTATGAGGTAAACACACTCAAGTGAGGCAGAGGAATCAAATCAGCACAGACACACCCTGAAAGCATTATCACTTTTTGGACAACCGAAATTATAATTTTTATTCTTCGATTTCCAACAATTCTCTTAGCAAGATGATTTTTCCCTCACACTGTGGTTTGGACCTAATGATCCAATATCACATTTGCATCCTTCACAGTCCAGGTGGTGGATTTAAAAAAAAAAAAAGTAATTCAATGGGACAAAACAAGTCAAAGCTTAGAATGAAGAGCTCTCCTGACTGCTTCACAAAACATCTTTGTGTGGTCTTTTGATCAGGGGAGTTCTCTCTACTTCAGGTATTAAGTCTGGGTAACACCTTGTTCCCACTAGACCAGAGTGCTCAAAGCTCCATCTAGCCTCGCCTTGAACACTTCCAGGGATGGGACTTCCACAGTTTCCCTAGGCAACCTGTTCCAGTGTCTTGCCACCCTCACACTAAAGAATTTCTTCCTAATGTCTAACTTGAATCTCATCTCCTCCAGTTTTAATCCATTATCTCTTGTCCTCTCACTACAAGCCCTTGTAAAAAGTCCCTCCTCAGATTTCCTTCAGATAGAAAGTGCATTTTTGAATACACTTTTTCTGATATACTGCTGAAAAAAAAAATGTTTTGTATACAGTCTTCTTTGCTAGGTAAAGTGTTATTTCAGCTACCTCACAGAAGCAGCACCATCACCCATGACTGAATTAGCACTTGAGAAAATTTTTAGAATTTCAAGTAAGTAGAACCACTTGTGTAGTTCAGGCTTCTAAATTCCAGGATCAAGTAGGGTTTCATCTCAGCATTCCATTAACAATGTGTATTCTCCTGCTTTTGTGGTACATGTCATGTATCAGCTTTCCAACATACTAAAAATTCCTCTGTGGTTTCCAGAAAGCCTTAGGCAACTCCAAGTTTGTGACTGACTGCAGCACCTCAGCAAGACACTAATTCCAGCATGCATTAACTATTACTTTCAAGACTCTCATATCCTTTACTGACTATAGCCACTTGTCTGTGAAACCAGAGATCAGTGTTGGATTTTTGGGGTGTTGAGGTATGTATACCTCATCACTTCATTTTGCTTAAAAAACAAACCAAAAAAAAGTAATTTTTTTTTCTTCTATAGCAAGTGAAATCCAAACAAACTTCTGGAAGGTAAGTCTGAAATAATTTAGAGGGGAGGTAGCAACACACAGCTTATGGTTTCCTTTTTTCTTTATTTATTCTAACAAAGTCTATGGCAAATGTGAAGCATTAGACCCGGGATGGCTAAGTCCAATTCATAGGACTCAACAATCCACTTCTGTGCAGTTATAACTACCTCTACTGCCATTGAAGGTACTAGGGCTCTATGCGATGTCAGGGACATAGGTTCAACGACCTAGAAATCTCTTTTCTCTTATTTTTGACTCATTTTATCAGATGGGAAGAAAAATGGTAAAACTTCTGAAAGATTGGTGGGGAAGCCTCAATCTGCTTCATAAGCTTAACATCCAGTGTTTGGTGTAACTCACTGTTGATGTGTTGCTACAGATCTTCTCCCACCCCTGGCCTCCTACACAGCCTACCTATGCAATTCTTTTCCCAAGTATATATTTTGCCAGCTCTAGAGGTATACTAGATTTTGGCTAAAGAGCTAACCACAGCAGTTCTTAATCTCTAGGTATTTATAAATCATATTTATATAGTAATTATATCCTATTTGCATAATAATTTAAATACCGTGATATTAGAAACACACTGCCTTGTAGTGCCTTGGAATATTAATGTATGAGGAGTATCTATTGCAGATACAGGCAGACACAAACATCTTCTACTTGCAGTTTGCCAGAAAGGCAGAATATGTTAGCTTGGGATCAGCACTATTCTAAGGAAAAAAAAACACAACAATTGCGTTTCAGTACAAAAGTAACTTATGTCTAGGCAATTTGGACTACAGCTATCCAGCATATAGGTATGGCTTGTTTCAGTTACTGGATATACTCTTAAGCTGACAATTTTGTATTTAGTCAACAAAAAAATAAAAAGAAAAATAAGGAATACTCAAAATTAGTAAAGGTATTGTCTCCATCTGGATTGGTCTTGCAAGGTAAACCTGCTTTTAAATTAATCTATGACAGCTTTCCTTTAGTTTTTGTGACGTATATTTCAAAGCATTTCTGTAATAAATGTAACTGAACTTTTACTTAAATGCTTTAAAATAGGAATGTTAATTTTTAAATTATTTTTTAAATTTTATTTTGCATTTTAATTACACACTCAGCTAAACTAAGCTGAAACTTTTAGATACTCAAAAGCTTAGCTGTACTAATGCACATTTCTAAATTAACTAAAACCACATATTGGAACACCTTGTGATTTAACTATTAGTTGATGCTTAACATTTCCATGAATCATATAAATCTGGTTGGTTATGGCCAACCAGAGCTAATTTGCAACTGATGTACTGTTACAAAAGGTATTAGAATCTGCTAAAATGGTAAGCTCAGGAGAGGTACTTGCTCCCATAAAACAGTTAATTCACTTTTGCATACTAATTTAACTGTGTTTTGTTTTAAAAGTAGAGACAACTTATTTACCCTGAGGATACATTTTAATATCATGTGAAATATGGAATGTTATTTTGCTTCAGGAGATAAAAGCAATTTTCATTTGAATCCCTCTAGAAACTAGTACATCAACTTACCTAGTCAGCTGTAACATCTGTGAACGCTACCTTTCAATAAGCGTTCTCCAGTATTATTAATTTGTGCAAGACTTGTACAAACTAACGCTTCATGAAGAAGATACTTTTTATGTTTCTTCTGTAGTTAAAGATGACCAAATTTTAACTGTTGTGAACAGATCTTACCTCACCAGACATAAAATTTTAATATCTCATGGTCCTGAGGCCAAACTCCAACTCAGCTACTGGCTCCCTGAATGCAACAGGGCAAGAAAATAAGAAAACCAGGAAGAAAGTCTGTGGGTTGACATAAGACAGGGAGTTTACTTCTTTACAAGGAGTTTTACTTCTTTAGTTGAGGAAAATTAACCAAATGTCAGTCAAAGCAAAAATGTAATTATTTATTCAGGTAGAGGGAAACAAAAAGGCAACCATTAAAGCAATACCATTCCCATCCCCTTTCCCAGGCTCACCTTCATTCCCAACCCCTCTGCCTGCCTGCCTGCCTCCCCCACCTCCTCCCATCCCTCAAGTGGCATAGGGAGAGGGAACTACCATCAATACATAACAGGTCACCTTTACTGATCCTTTTAGCCTCACACTCTTCCTCAGCTGCAGCACGGGGATTTTCCAAGGCTGCCAGGAATACCTGCTCTAGTACCATGAAACAGCACCGCCTCCTTCTGACCTTGGTGTTTTCTCTACCATTTCTCCCCTGCTTTCTGGCCCTTCTTAACTGCACTTTCTGAAAGCTACACTAGTTTGTCAGCAGGCTCAGCTGTGCACTGCTGTGAGTCCGCAGGGATTGGCTGGAGCCGGCTGGAACTACCTGCATCCAGCACAAGGCTGCTCTGGGTCTCCTCATAGCAGCTGCCCTGCTGCCCCCTGCAGCACCTGCACTCTAATTAAAAAATAAATAAATTGGTAACAGTAGAACTTGTACAAAAACATAGATATTTTTCACTGTTTCACTTTCCAGCCTGTAAGATTTTTTTTTTCTAAATGTCTGGCATATTCTGTGAAAAGTCCTTCAGACATTTAAAAAAACCCCCACAAAATCTTATCTGATCTCCCGAGTTTTCATCAGTTTCACAGTCCATGTGGACCTTAACCAATCAAAGCTCATTGCCTAATGATGTTAATGGTAATTAATTTCTTCTTCTAATTAAACACAGATGTAGATCTAAAATTTAAGAAAATAGCAAAAGCTGTATTCCCTTGCCAAGCTCATAATTTCCTTTTTCTACCACACTGCAGGGTCATTGACAGTACCCCAGAGTCTACCACAGATGCACGTTAATTACCCGTTCTCTAATTACTAGGGTACCAGTTCAACCATTCATTAAGCTTTCTTCTCAACTTTGCAAAGCCCCAGAGACTTATGCAAGAAGTGTACAACTTGGCAATGTTAATTGAACCCTATTAACTCATAAAATGTACAAGAAGTGTAACTATTGATAAAAAATCCTTTTACATTTTGTCCACTAAGCAAAAACATACAAGTGATCATTTTTGGTGCAATCTATTTGGACATCCAGCAGTGCAGCTACTCACAGACTGTTAATTATTGGGTATACATCAACAGAATTAGGGAAGAATCCTGACTTAAAGTACCAGTCTAATTCCCTATTGAAGACAAGCATGAAGGCAGTTAGCTATATAAGCAAATCTAAATAAGAAATTTATCCAGAAAGTTAGAATATTAACAAGAGGAGGCCTGTGAAATAAACAGAGTTATCAACAGCCAGAAAAAATAAATAAATGAAATTGGTGTGTAATTTATTTCCTGAATCTACAGTGAAGTTCAGTTTCAAAGTCTTAAAATATTTTTGCCAACATAATTCAGTATTTAATATGACTGAAATAAATGTTACAACAGGAATGATCAGTCACAAAGAATGAAACCTTGCTTTTAAATATCTGTATTTTTCCTGTATCTGTCACATCTTTGATTTTTAAGATTCATTTGTTCTAAATATGCCACATTTAACTATGTCCTGTTTTTCACACACTAGTGAGATGTCACAATGATTTTCATTTGCTATGGTTTTGGTTTCATGTGCTCTGCACAATCAGCTTCAAACTGTATCTTTTCTTCTACCTTATTGGCATAGAAACCATAATTGCCTACTAATACAGTTAGTATTTCTTTATAAGTATGGAAGTTAATGAATTAAGAGTGGCTTGTAATCTATACATTGCTTTTCCAGGAGTCAGAATTCATGGATGGATTCTCAGCATTTCTTAGCAAATTCCCTGTTTTACTCTAAGTAATCACATGTCTTCTCAAAGCCCCTCTCAATATATTCAGAAGGATTAATTATGCACCTAAGTGAATTTCCAGTACAGGAGCAATTAAGATCTGGTGGTGTTATTATAGATATATCCAACAGTCCATAAAAATTTGCAGTTACCTTTTTCTATTTGTTATGATATCTATGCCAGAGTAGTCAGTAATTTATTTTAAAATCACACAATTAGGTTGAATAGCAAGCAATTTTAAATAGATGTATAAATACTCTGTCTAAAGTTACAATTAAATTACTGATGAATACTTGTCATTAAAATAAATCGCACATCTTTACCTCTGTCAAATTAGTCTAAGTGGTTTGCTAGAACTTACTTTTGTAATAAGTGTATTGCTAAGCTATAATAAAACCCCCACTCTTTACAACAGATACTTATGCAAGTTAATATAAATAAATTATTTTTGCAGTCAATAATAATTAGCTTTATATAAAAATCCTCAGGAAATGTATAAATTAAATTAAAAAGGGATAAAAATATAAAAGGATGTTCTCGTCCTTTTATAGTATTTCTGTATACTGGACGATCATGTTGTATCAAATGAGAATTGGCTGAACAGTTGCTTTGTGCTAATCAATAAAACAGATTAACTCCATACAGATGATTCTGCTTAAATAAGCATGTGACACTGCAATTAATCAGAACAAAAAAAGAAGACAACGTATGGTGATTGATCCTGTCCAAACTCACCCAGAAGAACCTTAGCAGTCTTTTGCATTCTGAAACAGCCAAAGAGATATGCTGGTGAATTGCTCTGTTTTGTCTCTGGTCTGTAACATTTACTGTTTCTTGATTCAGGGATTATATATTTATTTATTCACCTGATCGGTTAGATCAATATTACACTTGATTACAGATTACACTTGATGGCAATCATACTGTCTTTATTAGACTTTTGCCTGTTTGATTATTTGAGTACAAAGATTACTATGAATCTTTCCTGTCAGAATCAATTTCCTTTGCCCTCCGTAGTGAAAAAAATAATTAAAAATCAGGGAATTAATTACATATGTTTAATGTCTTAAATGGGATGCTGGAACACTGTGGGAATAAAACACAGGGAAAAGAAAAAAGCCCTTGTAACAGTGAAAAAGGCTGAGATTACAAAAAATATCAAATACAATTATATGTAGTACTAGGCAAGATTACAAAAATGGCACAGCCCAACTCTAGCCAAAACCAGTGATTCTACGAAAGATAACTCTCCTACCAGCCCAGGAGCAGAGCAGGCTGTGTGGGGCCTGTAGCGTCCGCACTAAATGCACCCAAGGCCTGGGCGATGTCCGGCGCTCCGTTCCCGCGCCCCGGCGGAACCTCCGCCTGTGGCCGGGCCACAACCCGCACTGCGAGCCGCCCTAAGGGCCGCCGGGAGGGACGTCCAGCTGGCCGCGGCCT
>NW_009970716.1:4953074-4986396 GCF_000747805.2 Chaetura pelagica
TGCTGACTTTGAGGCCCAGCCCTGCCGGATGCATGGGAAGCCTTGAGTGAGCTGTCCTCTCCTGCGCCCTGGCAGAAATTGAACGGCAAGTACCTTCTACTTGTTTGGAATACTATGGAGAATGATTCCCAAGTTCTGCTTCTTAAAAGTATTTAGGACCTTTGGTAATTCAGCAACGGATACTGTTTCTCATTTGCCATACTTTATGCATGCCCCTATTAAAATATGGAAGCGTTGTAACATTGTAAAGGCCCAACGGCTGAAATGTGTGGAAGATTTGCTTTTTGAGTCATTATTTTCACAGTGCATATTGCGTTTGTCATGGAGATGATATGCTTTACCATTTGTCTCTGCAGCAAACTTCTTTAAGTTGGCTTAATAATGCTGGACTATTCAGAAGTACTTAAATGCGTGAGAGAATGCATCTTTATTAGGGAAAATATGGACTTTGTATTATATAAGAGACAAAGTAAAATGAATGTTTGTCCACTGGTAATTTGAAGCAATATGTTAAAATAAGGTTTGTAACTCACTGTCCAGTATTTTTATCTTCAGAGTACTTGCATGATAGACAGTGTCTTAATTCTGTTTTAATAGGACTGCCATGGAGCACGGCAAATTTAAAAGACTATTTGAGCCTGAAATTAGGAGGAAATAGAAAGATGGCAAGAAGGAATGGAAGACTTAGTTAATATCTTATATTTCTGATTAATGAGGTAGTGGACTAAATCATACCACTATGATGTTATTATCTTTTAACTGGATATTTAGACGAGCTGTATTCTTTATTATTCTTGCTAAACTATAGCCATATATATCACTTTATTTATTAACGTCTTGTACAAGGACTTCATTTGCATTTAATTAGTTTTTTTGTAAAATGATTTCTGGTTTTGAAATTATGCATTTGTACATTACAGAACAATCAAATTGTCAGCCTCACTGCCAAAGATCAATTCAGAACTCTGAGAAGTGTGATGAGGTAGGTTTACCGTCATTAAAAATGCCTACAAATTCTTCAGTGCTGTCAAAATGTCAATGGCTTTTATTTAATTTGCTTATGACTAGCAGGAGTAAATGGGCTTGTGTAGTAAAATGGAATTTTCAAGCAAGTTAACCTTTCCACAAGTGGAGTGTTTTGCTGGAAGTCTAAGAAATCACTGGAATAACTGTGTTTTCTTGTAAATCTTTGCCTCCTAAAGATGCCTGGTCTCAGGATAAGCACAAAAGTATTAAGTGGGTTCTAATTGAAACCTGATTGATTCAAACATCAGTGAAGTTTACCTTTAGTGCACTGGACTGTGAAACAGGAAATTATGAGAAAGGAAGGCTTAAGTTTAATTTTGTCTCCTGTTTTTTTATTCTTATGAGAGCAGTGCTGAGGATGGCAAACTGAGAAAACTATGTTATAATAGCCAAGTGGTCTCTTTTTGATGGGAACACAAGTATGTAAACAGAGATGAGTGAAATTCTAGAGTGACTGCTTTTCACATGCATATTTCTGTCCAAAGTACTATGAAGTCACTTTTAACTATTAAAAATGTTACCATCCTATCCCCTAGTACCAGCTGTATTTAAGGGACAAGAGAATTTCTCTGTGCCTCATTTCAGGAGGCACTACAATTTCATGATTTTTTCAGAGAGCTGTAATACAAGCAGGCCATACTGGAAATCTGTTGCCAACAGGGCTCTGCAAGGTTGAGTATGTCTTCTTTCTCAAGGGAAGAGTTAAAAATTGTTTCTTGTAATAGGCAAATCCTGAGTTTCTGTAATCTCAGGTAGCTGATACAAAGCATCATGTTTGCCTGGGTTAGAGCTGTACATGAATGTTGGTGCAAAACATGAACTATTAATAGCTAGCATGTTTATGCTAGTGATTGTGAAATGGGGTAAATATCAATCTCACATTTCCTAGGGAAAGAAAAATGAGAAAACACTTACCTCTGACTTTTCTCCTGGATAATGATTATTGCATCATCATGCAAGGTAAAACTTTACTAAGCCTAAGATGTTAGTATCACAGCTGCTTAACATTGTTTACAGTGGCTCATGTTTCTTTGATGCCTAGATATGCTTAATGTTTGTGTTCCTATTTTTTTTTTTATTTTATTTTATTTTTTGAGGGGCTTGTCTGTATGGTGGGAGAGTATGATTGTTGTGGACTGATCCTGGCCAGGAGCTAAGCACCCACACGATCACTAACTCACTCCCTGCTTGACTCGTGCTAGAATCAGAGAATAGGAGAAAAGTGTTAAAACTCATAGGTTCAGATAAAGACAGCTTAATAAGTGGACGAAAGATGAAAAAAAACAACTGATGCAAAGACAGTTACCACCTCCCACAAGCAGACCAATGCCCAGCCAGTCTCCAGACAGCACCTGCATTACCCTAAACAATAATGAAGCAATATAGACTGGGGATCATTACAGTACATGCTCCAATGCAGACAGTAAGCCTAATTGCTATTTTTCTAAAAACATTATCCAGTCCATCCTGGCCTTAGCACTTCTTGGAAATAGCTTCTGTGCAAATACCTTTTTTTTTTTATGTCTCTCCTTCCACTGATCCTTAATTACCTTGGTAGAAAATAAAGATGCGTAACTGTCAGCTTCTGTTCAGGCTCAGACCAAGAGGATTATCAAGCTTGAAAAATTTTAGTGTATTTTTACAAAGACTGTCTTTTCCATAGTCATTTATGTCCTATATAGCATTTCCAATTAACAGAGATAAAATAGATGTTTTATATTTCAAATCTGTATTTTAACTATTATTAAATCAAGACAGAAACTGCTTTAAAAGCTTCTGCAGAAAGATCTTTGAGTGATAGTTTTGAGCTAAGTGGTTGTCAGCCACAGTAAGCTGAAAATGCCAAATATAAGAACAAATTTTATTTTGAAATACATGTCACCATTTACAAATGGTGAAGAGGCTTTAAAATTTTGTGGCCTTCATGAAAGTTGCTGGCAATTTTTAGGCAGGAGAATGAAACTATCATACATAGGAGTAGTGCATTTCTACCCTGCTAAACTAGATCTCAGTGGGGACTGAATGTCTTTGTTACAAACACAAAAGCTTAACTCTAAAAGTCAGCAACTTCTGGCTCTATTGATGTTAGAGATTTGAGAGTTGGGAACTCAGAGTGTGCCCACAAAACTTAGCCTGGTGATAGGGAAATGTGCCTTAGATTCTTTTCTATTGCATGGAGAAATTACTTATTTTGGGGATATCTCTACCAGTAACCAACCACTTAGAAATACAGTACCACTGGTTATTATGCTCTTATATTTAGGATTTTATTCAGTGAAGCTGAACTGAATGGAAGATCTAAGGAAAAAAAAATATTTTTCAGGATTTACCTTTTAACTGGTAGACACTGGTGGTCATATGTATGGCTTATGTAAGTTGTGATAGGCAATATGACCCCACTCTATCTCTTTTGCCTTTTTGGTGGTTGGTCAGATATTTGGAAAATAGATACATTTTCAGTAACATTTTTAGCCCATTTCCACAAGTGGAAATGATGGCACCAAAGTAGAAAAAAATTTCTTCTTTTAAACATTTTATAGATTTTTAAGGCAAGAAAATGCCATTATTTTTAACCAGTCTGATTTTCTAAACAACAAAGAACAAGGTTTTGTCTGTAATTTCAGGTGGGAAGTTTCTGACTTCTGCTTGAGCTCGATACATGTCTTTCGCAAAAATATTTACTCCTAATTTGAGGGCTTTTTAATGAGGGAGGAATCAACACATCCCTTATTAAGTGGTTTCTTATGGTTAATTATCTTCTCTATTAAAAACTATGCCTTATAGCTGGAAATTTATCTAATTTCAACTTGCATTCACTGGCTATTGTTATGCCTTTGTTTAGTAGATTTAAAAAAAAAAAGTTTTGAAAAGTTAATACAGCATTTTTAAATCTCAGACTCCAGACCTTCAGTCAGTAAGGCTTATGAGGTTTGTCTGAACCTTTTCCAGTTTTTTAAGAACTTTTTGATCATTCAGACAGTTTAGTAGTCTCTCCAGTGTTGTATTCAGAGGAGATACTATCTTTGTATTTCTTCTTATATACCTGCATACTGCAAAGTACCTCTTCTGATGGGATTTGGATTCCTGTCAACTCTTACTGTGACTAATGCTGCTTAGGCTGTATTTTAGAGGGTTATGATACAGGGTACATTAACTATGGATTTGAATCACAGGAAACAGGAACTACTAAGAAAGTTTGGATTAGCTTGGGCATCGCAACCAAATTCTAACTAATTAAATATCTGCAAACCTGTTAGCTTTAACTTTCTTATGTATATCAGGTTCATCATAATGTCTGAGAGCATAGAACTGTGGGTTTAACCTCTGTCATCCATGTTTTTGCTTCTAGTGCTAAGAGGTATTCTAGAGTTCACTTCAATCAGTAGCAGTACAAGTGATTATACGAATTTGCTACACTAGTGTGCAAAGAGTGGTGCAGAGTATGGGAAATAGTCTTCTGATAGCTCATCTAGTTGCTCAAAGGTAGAACAATCTCTTTGCAGAGGGGAAAAAGTGTGTTGGGTTTTTTTCTCCCTGACTTTTAAGTAACAGAAAATAGCTGTCCTCTCTAATGTAACATTAAGTAAAACAGGTGATTGTGTCTGTTTACATCTTATTTCTCCCTTGAGTCATCAACAGGCATCAGTGCAGACCACTTGCTAGGCCAGTGGCCTAATCTCCTAGGTCAGCTAGATCAGGTGTGTTCTCATTCTCCAGTACTATCTTTTTTAGGTTTGCTTGTAACCAGGTCTTCTTTGTTGCCTATTTTCAATGATTTATGCTTATTTAAAGAACAAATACTTGTATGCTCCAGTATCTTAAAAAAAATGATGTATCTGTACCAGCCAAATAACTTATAAATGTGGTACAGCCAACTGCAAAGTCGAGTGAATTGAAGCTGCATACTTTTGGGAGCATAGTTTTGGGAACTAGGAATTAGCATAGAAGAGACAGATGCAGGCAGATGGCCAGCTGGTTTGCTGGCTGGGAGAGTGCTGCATGATTCCAACTGGGAGTTTCTGCTTAGAGCAGATAGGGCCCAGCACATGGAGTATGAGGTCTCTTTGAATGTTCATTTTAATTTAAAACAAGATTCTTAGGCCTGGGGTTGCATTGCCTTTTTACAGTTTGTCTGCTGTTTGGGGAAGTGTTAGCAATTACAAAATTGAATGTGACTTCTGTGATATTTTGTCAATGGAATTTTATAATGCTATTAGTTCTTTTACTTCTGAGAAGGAAAATGAGAAAGCGTTAAGTGCTGGGTTTGCTGCAAGCGATCTGATGTTAACCCGTTGTTCATGGTAGTGTCTTTCCCCCTTTGTTTTAATGGTGAAATGATGGTAAGAGTGAGGGGATTAGATTTCAAAACAAAGTGTATGACTTGTACCACTTACAAGTCAAAAGGCTTTTAAAGGACATATGACTTGTACCACTTACAAGTCAAAAGGCTTTTAAAGGACATATTGAATTTACAAAGCCTGTGGTTCAAGCTGTCTTTGTAGATGAGAAATCTTTAGAAAATCACATGATTATATTTTAGAAGGCTCCCATTTCGGTTCTTATCTGCCCTTATGAATATTTATTTCTATCAGTTGAGAGATTCTCTTACCAAACAATAAGTAAAACTAAATCATAGTTCCTCTAATAGTTCTTCTCACCACCTGTCTGCTTTGTTTAGTATAACCGAAGATCATCATAGTTGTTAAGACAAGCTGACTTCTTTTGAGTGTGGGGAAAGACTTTTAATTTGAACAAAAGCTCATTTTTTTTTTAAAAAGTCGGCATATATATGTGAATTTCAGATAGTTGACCGCTTTAGTATGTGGAGAACTTTCTGCACCTTACTAGAAGAGGCTTGGCAGTGTTCACTGTTACAGGCTGCCAGGTTTTGTCATGAACTATGGGTTTACTTGGTATGAAACTAGTAGTGGGAAAACTATATTGAGCCTAAGATAGTGGACACTAGCTTGCTGTTGAATGTCTTCACGTTTTGAAGTTCAGAGTTCTACTAATACTTGTATTAGTTCTTCACAAAGAAGGCAGTTCTTTAATAGATACTTTAATAGCATTTTTTGATCATTAGGAGGTAAGCTGGTTCAGCTTTCAGTAGAAGATATATCAGAATTGAAAGGGAAGGCAATGTCCTTTTTCTACTAGCTTCCAGAAAGCTGGCTCAGGCAGTTAATCAGATACCTAAAAGCTGATGGTTGAAGTAGCTGGAAGACTAGACGAGTCCAACCACTTTTAAATTTTTAATGTCTCAAGTCAAAGGATCTTTAGTATTTTTTAAAATTATCCACATTTTATGTTTCAATTCATGCAGTTAATGATTTTTAGTTCATGAGAAATTAAACATCTAGGGTATTTTTGGCACACAGTCATTTCAAAGAGATTATCTTTGTCAGCTGGATCAAGAGCTGTCAATGGGCTGATAAAGATTTGAGTTTTTCAGGTCCTTCCTGAGTGAGAAGATTTTAGTAATGGTTAAGACATCCTACACTGATTCTTTTTGTGTAAGAGTGTCTTGATTGGAGGGTGGCAGGCTTGATCTGAAACCATGCTGTTGTGTGGTAGGAACATGCATTATCTTCCAGTATATCTGTGAAAACGTGGATTAGCTCCCACAAGAAATATTCACTGTGACATAGTGGGACAGCAGTGCATGGTACTGTGCATGTTCATGCTTAAGAACCACATGTTGTAGAGCAGCCATTTCAGATAACTTTAGTGTGCTTGGTGAGAACAACCAAAGAAAATAAACTAGTAAAATGAAAGGTAGGAGGAATTCAGGCTGCTCCCTTTTGTTGCCAGACGTACTATTTGCTTGCCAGAAATACTGCTAAGGTGAGTGTGATACTAAGCCACTTGTACTAGAAATCAATTGTGGCTGTTACCATGACACATGAGAAAGCAGAATCTTAATGTGGGTACAGAGGTTGACATTGACAATATCTGATTATACAGGGGCAATTACAACAGGCTGGGGAGAAATCTTTAGAGTTGACAGTATTAGTTTTGAAGGGGGAAGAATAACAATTTAGTCTGGTGTGGAATGGCTCCATCAAGTGATGCATGTCACTTCACATAACCAAATATTCATATTCTGTATGACTGAGTGCCTAAGAACTGGCTTAGGTGGTAAAATACATTTTAACAAACTTATGGCCAAAGAATAGTTCCAGGAAGAAACAACAGGGCAATAATGGTGAATCTTTTAGAGAGGGCTTGGCTTCAGATCCAGTGAACTGAGTATGTTCTATCTTTGCCCAAATAATTGCTTTTAAGATAAAAAATTTATATGAATAAAGAATACATGTATATAGTATAAATATCCTTGTATGCCATGTAAATATATGCACACTATTAAGTTACAGTCTGCATCTTCATTCTGTGTTCTTCTTCCCTCCATTTGACTGAGTCAGTAGGTTGGGTTTTTTGGTGGCTTTTTTTTGAAAGTCTGGTTTTACTTAGCAAAATATGCTAGGATACAAAACAGATATGGCTTATATAGCAGGTAGTTCTATTCTAGAGGTCATTAACAGAGATGGGAATGAACAGAATACATAATGTCAGATCCTGTTTAGTATGAGAGATTCTCTAGTTTCTGAAAATTCAGAAGGAACTTTGCTGAAAAGAAACAAAAAACATTAATTGCATTAAAAGTACAAATTAAAAGTCCAGACTTCCTGAAAATTTGAATCTAAAAACTGTTAAATCCAAAAGGGGGACCTGTGCTAAATAGGCATAACATTTAAACTTCAGGTTCAAAGGTACAATGTGTTTGTATGTGCATGTGAAGCATAAAAAGAAGTTATGACAGCAAGTTTTATATTTTTCACAGTTCTGTATAGCCTGATGAATTACAGTCAATACATTTAGAAAATAATTAGTGAAGATTCTGAAAGTTGATTCTGTGCTCAAATGATAGAGATACATGTGTCTGCCTAAGTGAAAGATGATGCTTAATACAGTTTTTGAAGACTTACTGGTTCTGAATGAAAAGCAAGGTGTAGAAATGCTTATATGCTCATTGTGGAAATTAATGACATAATGTGTGGATTTGATATTCTATATATGTTATATCTTACATACAAACTTCTGTGGTGTACTTTTTAAAGAGAGTGAGCCTTTCCCTTTTCGATTCTTTTTCGCAACATAAAAAGAGGCCTGATTTTTCTTGTTAGAAATATTTTCTTTGTGATACATTCATTGGAACACAACAAAGTTATACATAAATTTTCAAGTACACTTATAAATTCATTGTGGTAGGCTCTGTGCTAATAAAGAACAAAAAAACTCTTGTCTCTGAATGATAGATTTCAACTGGCTGCAGAACATGACATTTATTTTTGATAATACGTGAATTGAAAGCTATTATGTCCAATAAACTGCTAAAAGTACGTTGCCAATGGGTTTTTGTTTCTTTTTTTTGCATACATTTGACAAGACATTAAATAATGACTTTAGCCATTCAGCTTAAAAAGCTAGAAAGTCCTTGGTCTTTTTACTTTAAGTCTCATTCAGGGAAGACCATTATTTTTAAAATTTTTGTTCCTTTGCTTTTTTTTTTTTCCTTATACCTCCCTGCTACCTCTTAATAATTTGATTAATCATTTCAGTTACATGTTTCCACTTGGCAGCCTCTGCAATCAGAGATTCTATCTCAGCAATATGTCAAAAACAATGACACTGCAAAGGCTTGACTAAGCCTTGACATGACACTAAATGAGGGACTTCATCTCTTGAGACAACTGAGTAGATTAGATTAAATGAACTTTAAGACGAACTTTAGAGCTACAAGCACAACCCACACAACCCATAAATATTGAATATATCTGCAAATGTGCACTGTCTAGCATTACTGCTTAATTCTGAATTTATATTAATTCTATTTAAGAATTTTCCCATGTCTTTATAATACTGCATACATGAAATGAAACAGCAGCTAATTAAAGATAAGTGATTTCAGAAATTGTGGAAAAATTATAAAGGTAGTCTAAAACTACCTCTTCTGTGAAATCCATCAGTCATTTTGGAAATTAGTAATACTAAAAACACTAAGACTTGTTATGCAGGTAAATATTATTGTACAGAGAGGAGAAATTCCATTCAGTGTGCCCAGATGACCCATACTTGGGTTAATCTGTGGCTGTGTGAAACAGGAAGGAAGACTTAAGCTTCTCATCTGATCTTCCTGTGGTTTCCACACACTGTGGATCTGAGACACTTTGACCTGGGCACCCTCTCAGGAATCATAGAATGCTTTGGGTTGGAAGGGATCTTAAAGATCAACTAGTTCCAACACCCTTGAATGGGCAGGGATGACACCTGGTAGACCAGGTTGCTCAAAGCCCTATCCAACATGGCCTTGAACACTGCCAGGGAGGAGGCATCCGCAACTTCCGTGGGCAGCCTGTTCCAGTGTCTCACCACCCTTACACTAAATAATTTCTTCCTAATACTTAACCTAAATCTGCCCTTTTCCAGCTTGAAACCATTACCCCTTGTCCTCTCCCTCCAAGCCCTTGTAAAAAGTCTCTCCCCAGCCTTCTTGTAGGCCCCCTTGGGGTACTGGAAGGACACCATAAGGATTCCCAGAGCCTTCTCCAGGCTGAAAAACCCCAACTCTCTCAGACTGTCTTCATAGGAGAGATGCTGCAGCCCTCTCTCTGATCATCTCTCCATGAGCTCCATATACTTCTTATGTTGAGGGCTCCAGAACTGGGCACAGTCCTCAAGGTGAGATCTCACAAGTGGAGAGTGGAAGGGGAGAATCACCTCCCTTGACTTGCTGGCCACGCCTCTTCTAATGAAACCCAATATATGGTTGGCTTTCTGGGCTGCAAGTGGACGTTGCTGACTCATGTTGAGCTTTTCCTTGTCCAGCACCCCCATGTCCTTCTCCTCATGTCTGTTCTCAATCCATTCTCTGCCCAGTCTGTGTTTGTGCTTTGGATTGCCCCAACCCAGGTGCAGGACCTTGCATTTGGCCTTGTTGAACTTCATGAGGTTGGTATGGGCCCACCTCAAGCCTTTCAAGGGGCATCTGGATGGCATCCCTTCCGTGCAGTGTGACAACCACACCACACAGCTTGATGTCGTCAACAAACTTTCTGAGGGTGCATTCAGTGCCACAGTCTATGTCACTGACGAAGATGTTAAACAGCACTGGTTGCAGTACCAACCCCTGAGGAACACCACTTGTCACTGGTCTCCATCTGGACATTGAGCCATTGATCACTACTCTCTGTGACCATCTGGCCAATTCCTTATCCACTAAGTGGTCCATCTGTCAAATCCATATCCTTTTAATTTTGAGAGCAGGATGTCATGCAGGACAGTGTCAGATGCTTTGCACAAGTCCAGGCAAATGATGTCTATTTTTTCCTTTGTTCATCGTTGCTGTGACTCCATCATAAAAGGCTACCATGTTTATCAAGCATGATTCGCCCTTGGTGAAGCTATGTTGGTTGGTTGCCTGGAGTGAGGTGAAGTTTGCTCTCCTAAGATCTAAAACCTACAGCCAGTAGCCCCCCTGGCAGCAGCTCACAACAGGTGGCCTATCTCACTCTGCAGACTCTCACTCTGATATCACTAGCCCATCTTCCCTTTGACTCTGACCTGTAAGCTTTCTGTCAGCACCCCATGCATCCCCAGGTGGAGCTCCAGGGACTCCAGCTGGTTGTTGATGTACAGGGCAACAACCGCTCCTCTTCTCCCTTGCCTGTCCCTCCTAAAGAGCTTATACCCATCCATTCCCACACTCCAGTCATAGGAGTCCTCTGCTATGTTTCAGTGATGCCAGTAACACTGTTGCCCTGCTGGCTTGGACACATTTGCAGCTTCTGTTTATTTCCCATGCTGTGTGCTTTTGCATACAGGCACTCATTTGAAACTACCTCACTGCCTGGTATTCCATTATCCTTCATTTCAGGTATTCTTCTGCTGGCCTGTGATACTTCTTTAGGCCCAGGGCTTCTCTTACTCAAATTGGCTTCAAAAGGGTGGCAGTGGATTGATGATTCCCCTCCCCCAGCAACTGTAGTATAAAATCCTTCCTCATCAGATTGGCAAGCCTGTTGCTAAAGATACCCCGTTCCTTGAAAGATGAATCCCATCAGCCTCTAGGAGACCAGGTTTCCCAAAGCGAGTCCCATGGTGTAGGAAGCTGTGGGGAATGCTTTTAATGGGGGGATGTTGCGGAAGCATCTTGACAGCCAGTAGCCTCTGTGACACACAGCATCAGCTCACAACAGAAACCAAAGCCCTGACTGTGACACCACTCCTGTGACCGTTTCTTGATTTTCTCAATATGATGTGCCCTTTCAAGCCCATTCTCTTTGACTGGGAGTATCGATGAAAAGACTGTGTTCCTGAGTCCATCACTGCTGCTTCCAGGGCTCTGTAATCCTTTATGGTCTTCACGTAGCTCCTTGCTCTATCAGTGGAACCAATGTGAAACAGCAGGAGTGGATAGTAGTCAGTGGGACATACAAGTTTGGGTCATCTTTCAGTGATGTCCCTTATGTGAGCCCCTGATAAGCAACAGATCTCCCTAGAGAGTGGGTCTGGTTGGCAAATGCACACCTCTGTACCTCTCAGGTGAGTCTCTTACCACTATCATTTGTTGCTTCCTCTCATTTACACTTGTCAAATCTGTGAGACAGATCTGTGTTTGATCTTGCTTTATGAAAGTATGTGATAATTTTAGGGTTTTTGTTGTCAAACAGCTTTTACCTTGTACAAAAATACATATTTTTCTTTACAAACCAGAAAATTTTGGATGGAAGAGATTAGGCAGCTTCTTCTGTGACAGGCAATAAGCAGGTGTGGATGGGGTGTAGATGTGAATTGTGTTAACAGTGGGAGCTGTGAATAGGTGTGAATTTAGGTGTGTAGGGATTTGCCTACATTTTTATTTGTTTGTAAAGCTGTAACTTCTGTACCTTAGCACTGAGACACATTTTGCTATCTTTTTTGTATAGTAAATGGCTTCTGTGTGATGGTGTTTGGAATTCACCCCATGTAACTTCAGCTTTGTAAATACCAGGCCCGCATGTTAAGTTAGTTATCTAAGCTTCCTTTATAGCTGAGAGAGGACTTAAAATGGATTATTTATCCCATTAATCTTCAACACCTCTTTTATGTTCATTGGTGTGTACAGTGTGCTCTAGATATTAATCTGTCTTCATTAACTGCTAGAAGACTGTCTTAGACTACAGACTGCTTTTAAAATGGATTAAGTTAGGTGAGGTTAATCCATTTAGGTGCAAAATGAAGTCAATTAATAGAGTCAGTTCCTTAGCTTTATGGACACGCTCTTTCTGCATTCAAACATGTCAAAAGGTAGAATATTCAGATATAAAAATATCTAGAACCTGTGGATAGATAAATATTTGTGAAAGAAAAAGGGGGATGCTGAAAGAGACCTAGAAAAATTTACTTGACCTTGGTTAGGCTGCACCTCGAGCACTGTGTGCAGTTTTGGGCACTGCAATGTAGGAAAGATATTGAGGTGGTGGAGAGGGTGCAGAGAAGGGCAACTAGGTTGATTAAGGCTTTGGAGAACATGCCTTATGAGGAGAGGCTGAGGGAGCTGGGGCTGTTCACCCTGGAGAAAAGGAGGCTGAGGGGAGACAACATTGCTCTCTACAGCTACCTAAAAGGAGATTGTAATGAGGTGGGTGTTGGCGTCTTCTCCGTAGTGACTAGCAATAGGACAAGAGGAAATGGTGTCAATTTGTGCCAGGAGAAGTTCAGATTGGATATTAGGAAAAAATGTCTTCACAGAAAGAGTGATGAGGCATTAGAATGGGCTGCCCAGGGAGGAGATGGAGGCACTGTCCTTGGAGGTGTTAAAAAAGCAGGTAGATGTGGTGCTTTGTGAGATGGTTTGGTGGTCGTGGAGGTGTAGGGCTGACAGTTGGACTTGATGATCTTGAAGGTCTTTTCCAACCTTAATGATTCTACAGTTCTGTGATTTTAAATTAATACTGTGGTCTGCGTAATTCTCTAGAGTATCCCTCAGCAAAAGTATGCCATAGTCAAGAGCATAAATGTTATATGTTGCTGCTGTTACTCTGTACTTCACTACTAGATATCTGCAAAATAAAAGCATCAAAGTTCTGTTCTTTCTACAAGTTTTTTAAAATACAAAATAGGGGGTGAAATATTTTGTCACCTAAGTTAATTCTCCAGTTATGTAATGACATAGTACCAGTGTATGATGTATCATACTGAGTTCTGACATATGTAAAGTAATTGAGTTTTGCTTTCAGATTGCTGATTAACATTAATTTTTCATGTATCTTGGATGTTACTAACCTTACACAAAATTGCTATCCATGTGTTATATTAAAGGTAGGAGGTATGTTGCACTGTATTTTGTGAATGCATTGTTTTTGAAATATAGTAATTCCAAGGTCTAGACTGTCAGCAAAGAATTAGTAACGTTACAGCTGGATGTGAAATAGTCAAATGGGTTTTAGAAGGATGGATTTATTACTCTACTAGTAAGGCTGTTTTAATGTATTTATAGATATTTTTGTAGATACTTATGTGTTATTTATATTTAATAGATTTGTAATTTACTGTGGTTAAAGCAGCAAAAGCTATGTCACTGAAACCTTTTTTTTTCTTTGAATATTTGAAAGGCAAAGGAAAAGGAGTCTTTCAGCAAATGATTTCCTTATGACAAAGAACACTCTAGAGCGAGACTACTATTTGAACAAAATATTTTTATTGTCTGCATTTCATTGCTGATGATTGAGAAATGGAACTGTAAACTTCTTCCTGAGACAACTGGTCAATTGAACTTTTCTTTGGTAAAAAATTGTGCATGTTTAATATAAAATAAAATAATAAACCATTATTTCAGAACAGTAAACTGAAGTCCAGACATCTCTGGGCATAGCTGATGAACATAATAAGACTGTTTGTAGAAAAAGATACAGGTTAGTATGTGTAAGAGTCATGTCTGCCAACAATAACCATGTTTGGATGTTTTGGAGGTCTACTTGATTTATGACTGGAAATTGTGGCATTTTGGCAGATCCAAATCTCTTTCCGTTTTACCCATCATCTTCTGTTTGCATAGCCTCTTCCTTTCTTTAATGAAATAAAAAAACATGCTGTTATTTTTATGAGCCATTCAAAGTTCAGTAATCTGTTTTCTATTAGAAAAATAATAAACTGTCAGTAACTTATGCCATTATGGCTGCCTTCTGACATCCGCAGTGAAGAGTAGTAGCTTGTGCCATGAAGCAGGAGCAGTGTGCACTTAGCTCTGTTAAACTTGTGCTTTAACAGAAGGCAAGAAAGGTGGAGTTTTAGGCATCTTTATTATCTCCATAAAGGTTTTACAATTTGTTGTTATATAGCCTAGTCTTTCACTTGGGGTAGTCTAAAGCAGCCCTCAACCAATTTCAATTATAGAAGGATCACATAAAGGAAGTACTCATGTAAATATCACCTAGTATTGCTCTTGGGCCAGTCTAAGGCAAACCTCAGCCACATCCAGTTATAGACAGATCAAATGAAGAAAGTACTCATTTAAAAGTAGCTGACAGGTTCACAGATTACTAGAAACTGGTAGATCATCCAGTCTGTCTGCTGAGATAGCATAGGCCATAGAATTTAATCACTGAGCCAAATAGTCTAAAGAAAGATGCCTTCCAGAAAGCAATCCAACCTTGATTTATAGGAATCAAAAAATCTGTTGCTCCTTTCAGGCATTCTGGCAAACAGTTTCATTTTCTCTGTAATTTGCCTATACAATATTTTAATTCGGTCACATTTGTCAACTTTATGTGAAACATATGCCTTCTGGGATAATATTTCTGTATTTTTTTTCTCTATAAAAAACCAAAACAAAATCTATGCTATGATGATGTCTTAAAATAGGCTACAATATGCTCTCCATGGCAAACAGCAGAATGCTTTCTTTGTGTTCTGGCTTCTTAGATGTACAAAGCATACACAATGTAAGTTTAATTAACTCATAAAATGCAGTCAGTGTCCACTGGTTGAGGGATGGGGACAGTGCATCTTTTCTGATTTTAGTTTGTTTATTCACAAGTATTTATAATTACTTTATAGAAAATGTTTGTGGAAAAGAAATTATTGTTTACTAGAAGCTCCAGATACTGAGAGTAAGTAATGTGTTAAACAGTAGACAGTTTAAGTTGTTAAAGAATTTAAGGTTCTGGCCATACAAGACTGATGATAGTCCTATACATATTTCATCATTCAGATTTGTTTCATTACTTTACTTTTCTGTTTAAAATTAAGTCTGTGATTGCAGAATTAGGCAATAGAATGATAACATTCATTTGTTAAGATGATAGTGAACATGAGCAAGGTAATCTGATGTCTTTTTGCAGGCCATACTTCACTTAGGATAAAACTTGGCAAAGATGAATTTTTTTGTTTGTTTATTTGTTTCTATTTTTGAAGTAGAAACGAGAAAGTAAATACTTTGAACACTGTAGAGTGTGTATCAGTAGAACATCAAGAAAGAGTCTAATATGTGTGGAAAGCTTAGGGAAGTTGGCCTTGTTTACTTCGTATATAAAATTTCAGGATGTTACCTTGAATTATTAAGGTGTTTTCTATTTGTTGCTTGAAACACTGGAAACCTGGTATGGGAAAAGAGGAGAGAGGTCTCTCGAGTTTCAAACTGTTATGAAACTGAATAGGAAGTGATGTTAAACTCCCTTGGTGATCTTTCATGTACTCATAAATATATCCTAAAGGATGCTTTCTGTAATAAATCACTATACTGTAGGTCTTATGTCTGTCTTAATATTAAAACATCTGTGAACAAAATGGATGTGAGCTTGTAAAGGGATTCATGTAAGAGACTGTCTTCATAAACTGAGTCTGTAGTATGCAAATGTAAAGATTATAGCTGCAGCATTTATTGCAAAGACTGGGGGAAGTAAAGAGTGAGCAGAACACAAAATTGTCCTGATAATGTTAGTTGGTATAGGTCTCAAGGGGTGTTTAATGCATGACAGAAGCTATTGAAAACTCAAAATTTTTATTGTGATGAAATCTTTAGTTTACTAATCAAGATGTAGTTTTACTCTCAGACTTAACTTTCTCCAGCTTTAATGCTTGCATTTAGTGCTTGTGAGCATTAAGTAGCAATTTTTGTGTAACACCTTGAAAATGTTAAGAACAAATACAAATGAAAACACTTGTAAAAATTATCTAGGAAAAATTAAAAAGGTATACTAGAATCACTAGTCAACTTCATTTCCTTTCTTTATTTACAGGAATTGTAAATAATAACATTAGTTTCACTTAATTTTTTTTTCTCTCTTGTTTTTACTGAAGAGCCCTAACCCCATTCTTTTGGCTCAGGAATACAGCTTTATAAGCTGTAAAGTGTCTGCTATTGATCTAGCTATTTTTTTGAAACAACTTCAAAATTTAGACAAGAATGAAAAGTAGGTATTGCTGTTAAATGGCTGTCAATCCTTGCCACATCATCATTTTTTCTTTTTCTGGGTTTTCCGGACTATTCAAGCACTGCCATAATAGTGTGCCACCCTAGAAACAGCTGCCTGGTTAGAACAGTGTCTGAAGATTACAGAAACATAACTGCTTTTGTAGTGTATTTTGCTCTTTCCCACTTTTAGTTTAGTAACTTTTCTTTGATATCAGTATAGAGCTAGGTGAAAAATTACATGGAACTATATAACAGATACTTCACTTAATTGGTTTTTTCCTCATCAGCTGACAAGATATTTTTCAATAATGTTTCAAGTTTTCTTTCTGAAACCTGTTCTGAAACATGAAAATGACCAGATGTCATTGCATTGCATCTGAAACCTGTATTACCTGGAAGAGTATTTATATGGGTAAGCAGCATTTTTCAACCAAATCTGAGAATATTCTAAAAGCTGTAGGTTTCAATGCAGTTGAATGGTATGGTTTAAAAAATAAAAGTTTGAGACTTAGTGTAAAATAGTAGGACGTACATAACTGAGCAGTTACGTTCTTGCATGGACTGGTTTAATGTCGACAGGCTTGGATAATAAAATAGGATTTAGCATTGTTAAATTTGAATTATAATAAGAAGAAATTATATATAATCAGCAGCTGCATCCTTTGACCAGGGACGGAGATCTCTGGACTGGGCTTCAGGGGCTGGCAGGAGGAGTTACTTGACCCCAGAGCTGGTGGAGGCAGTGGCCACTTCTGAAATCCCTTTGAAAAATGTAATCAGAATACTTATAACCAGCTCCCAAGTTTTCCTTGTAATTTTTTTTCTTCGCAGAAAGCAATTACACTGATGAAAAAGCCCATTAATCCTCCCTAAATATAGACAAAATCACTAAAGATCAGTTAAAAAGAAAGTGTCTAATGAAAACACAAAAAATAACTACAGAACAAACCAGAAGAAACCCAGAAAACTTAGTATTTTTTGTGATTAAAAATCAAGGTCAAGTTCATCTGGCAGCAAACAGAGTGAATAATAATTAAAGATAAAATTTCCACAAGCTAGAATAATCATGTAATATTTTTCTCACACAAAAATACCATAATCCACTAAATCACTGCCAGTTCCTTTTCTATGTATGTAAAAGGTCATGGGATATTTTCACCAAATGGAAAATTTTACAACTGGTGCATTAGTTGTGCGATATTCAGAGCTTGTGTGGCATTCCATTGAAGTTTAGAAGATTTGTTCAACATGCAGGTTTTCTGATTTCTTTTTCCCCAATGAAAAATGTAATTGCAGTGTGGGAATGTACTTTAGTAAGTAATCAGTGACAATTTTCAAGTGCTCATTCATTTATGCTGCATAGTTTAAAGACCTGTATGCTTATATTTGTGTCTATAAGGTCTAGTTGGCTGAGAGAAAAAAAATGTATTATATCAGATATTAGACATGATGTTAGGTAGCTTTTATGAAATACACTAGAAAGTGAATAGTACAGAAAGTGATAAGATTTATTTGCACTAGTTTTCGTCCTTGATAAACTGTGCTATTGCTTTCATAATTGCCAGCAAGTTCTAACTTTCTCTTCATATTATAGAATCTCTGAATTGCTTTCTTTGGTGCACTTAATACCTTCTGCCATTCTTTAGTCAGACATTTTCTGTGGATAATACAATTGAATACATGAGTGCCAGACTGGATGATGTTGGAGACTGACTAGTCCAACCTTACCTGCTAAAGCACAGCCACCCAGAGCTGGTTGCCAGGACCAAGTCCAGACAGTTTCTGGATATCTCCAGGAACAGAAAGTCAACAGCCTCTCTTGGAAACTTGTGCCAGTGCTCACTCACCCACACAGCAAAGGAAGTTTTTCTTATGTTGAAATGGAATTACTTGTATTTGAGTTGGTGCCTCTTTTCCCTGAGTATGAGTTTTCTTTATAGACCGACTTTGGTTATTTATACACATTGATTAGATCTCCCCTGAGTCTTTTACAAGTTAAATAGTCCCTGCTCTCAGCCTCTCCTCATATGTCAATATTCCAACTCTCTTGACGTACTTTGTGGCTCTTTGCTGAATTTGCTTGGGTATGTATATGTATTGCTTCTACTGTTACATAGCAATTCCTTTTGCTGTAGGAATTATTTATTTGTTTTTTGTGCCAAGCAGTAAGATGACATACAGAGTGATTTTCAGGTACTCAAAACTATGAAGAGACCCAAATCACTAATACCTGTCTTACAGAGGGCCACTTAATTTGTATTTCTTCCAAAGCTTCTGTAATTTCTGTCAGTGTTTGTATTTTTTCTCAAAGTGAAGAGATTAAATTAATGGCCTTAAATATGTATGCATCTTTATTTAGTCAAATAAACAGAAACTTTTAAGATTTTCTTGAAATCTCTCATAAGTTTATACGATTTGTAAATCTAAATTTCATAATTAACTGCTTGTTAGCCATTCTTTTCATAATGGTTGATATTTTATAAATTGTTATCAGAAACATCTCTGATCTAGAACTGCTTAGAGAATGCAATTCTCAAGAAATGGAAGGAGAAGACTTGGCAAAAATTAATACTGAACTTCTTTTATTTGAAAGTTGTCTAAACTGACCTAAATATCCATGTGTGGAGAAGTCAAGAATCCCTTATAGTCTAGTATCCTGATTATGATACTGATATAAGGAGCTTCATGGTTATATGCAAGAATATCCAAAGTACCTAATAATGTAAATATTTAGAGTAAACTAACCATGTTAAGACGCTATTAGCTCTACTGATCTATGCTGGAAAATGACATTAACTATGTTCCCCCCCGCCCACTTTCTAATAAATTTTAATTTTTTTGAAAGTGCATGACCATTCCTTTTCTGAATCTCTTAATGTTCCTATGTCAAGTGTGGTGCTTTAATTTCCTTTCTGTGTTTTTCTCTCATTTAGGTGACATGAAGAAAATGTTCTGCATGTATTTTTTCTATACTGTACTTTGTTATTCTGTTGTTTTTAAGTTTCCTTTCACTTGAGACTTTTTTCATGTCCATAATCATCATTGCTGTCCACCTTTACCCTTTATCTGGTATTCTTCCATAAATTGAATGGCAATTTTCTATCAGCTACTGCAGCTGGAGCTGTAGTTACGTCTACATACCTGAACAAAAATGCAACAACAATAATTATGGAAACTATATTTACCATACAAGGTCAGTTTTAACTGTGCTTCTATATACAATAATTAACTCAGTCTAGAAGTAAATAGGGGCTAGTGAGCATGCAGAAATGAAGCACAACTATTATGTAAATAGTTTAGGACCTCATCCTGCATAAGTATCATACATATTTATTGTTCATTGAAATTAATAGGTACTGCGGTCATTCAGTGGCTCTTAAAAGCAGGAGGGCCTTGTTCCACATTAATCTATACTTACACTTTGTTTTAGCTTTAATATTAAAGCAATTCAAAGGAAGACCTAGTAACTAGTAACTAAGTTTATTCACTGCAGTTTTTCAGTAGTTGCGCACATTTGATTTAATGCTCTTGACATACATCAGTGTAGTGCAGAGCAGAGCTAGTTTTGAGCTGGTGTTCAAAGGTACAACTTCAAACTCTTTGCTGGAATTTCAGTACCGACAATTGTAATTAAAATGTTGGAAAGGATGAAGAAACATTTATAAGGCAGGTATAAGAAAGTCATGAAGCAAAAATACCAAAATCTGGTACAAAATATAGTAGCTGCTATGATCTGTAGTAGAGATTGATCTATATTTAAATCAGTTTTCATGAGTATACAAGGAGTAACTTCAAACTGTAACTATATGGAAAAATATTTTAGAAATCACAGTGTGTTTGAAACAGACTTTTTTTAGAGTTAAAGGTGGCTGATTTTAAAAGGTCAAGCTGCGTACAAATGAAAAAACCCACACGCTAGTTAGAATTAAGGAAAAAGGACAAAATATTTGCAAGTACTACAGCTGCTGCTTACGGACGTTATCATAGACTCATACAGTGTCCTGATTTGGAAGGGTCCTCTAAGGGTCATCTAGTCCAATCCTCCAACAATAAACAGGGACACCTCCAACTAGAACAGATTGCTCAGAGCCCCTTAAAACCAGACCTTGAATGTCTCCAGGGATTGGGCCTCCACCACCTCTGTAAGCAACCCATTCCAGTGATACACCACCCTCATACTAAACTTTTTCCTAATGTCCAACCTAAATGTACCCTTTTCTAGCTTAAAATGGTTACCCTTTATCCTGTCATTACATGCTTTTGAGAGCAGAATGGTTTGGAATAAATTAGAGATAGAAAAATTTTATTTTAGTTGTTTGACTGTGGTACCAGTTGAAATTTCCTGTCTTCAGTTTTTACGTATCTTATGATTCTAGTATTTGTCATGACTGTCCTTTGGCCAATTAAATTCACATTGAGAACAGCCGATGTGAGGGAAGAGAGTGTCATTCTAATAAGCTCCTATTATTGTTTACGTTTTTGTACACCAAGTGGTATTTCAAGAAAATATCGAAACCTGACTGCAGAAGGAAAGTATTCTTATTAGTGAAAACTAAGATGAAGACATTGTCTTTCTGAAGTGCTGGGATTAATCTTCACAAACTTTGAATTTAGAATGTCCTTTATGATCTTCTGTAATTGCCAAATCTCTGTTATTTGTATTGACATTTTGAATTAATGTAGTCAAATCAATATGTTTCAGTGTAGGTGAACTTTTAGAAGTAAATGATGTGTACATGGTGTGAGAATGATTGTTTTAGTCTTAATCCAACATAAACTGCTTAGTGAGAGTTTCACTATTCATTTCAATTGTTCTACTAATTTGAAGCTATTTATTTTTCTAAATAAAAATTTAAAATAATTGACTTGTAAATTAATGCTACAATTACAAGTGTTAAATTAATATAATGCTCCATTAACAAAAGAATCTTTTACTTATATAATAACAACCCCACTGACTGATGAGTTGGGAGACTGGACCAGATTTAGAAGAAGTTTCTAATGCTTTTATTAAAAAGCTGTGTTTTTAGTGATAAGAACTTCAGCAATTCATGTCTCTGCTGAATGGCAGTCTCCAGCAGAGTCCTGAGTAGAAATATGTTATTGTGCTATTTGAACTTTCAAAATTTCAAATTCTTTTTTTTGCTTTTGCACTGAAGCAAAACCAAGCTTTTGGAAACATATTAAAAATACAAAGTAGTAAGGCTTAGAAAAGATTTTAACACTTTTCACAGGACATCTCTACAGCAGTAGGAGGCTTAAGTTTCCTGCATGAGATCTTTCTGGACTTGATGTAAAGGAAGTAGTATAGAGATTACAGTTTTACCCGAAACCGAAATAAAACAGTACAGTTGTAGAAAATACAAGCTTTATTAAAATCTAGTCTAGTTATGGTATATTATTTAATCTGCTATAAAATAAGGACACGCAAATCTGCATGTGCTCACAAAATTTCAAAGGAACAGTGATACACTTGGTAAAGAACCAAGATTACAGACTCATCCTCAAAATCCAGTTTCTCTTACATAAGGCAGTACTCAGACTACAAATGACATTTGTAAAATGTGGAACAACAGCAGAACATTAGCCTTCCTGGCCCATAAAGTATGGTTTGAAAGAGCTTACAGTGTCAGTGAGGAAAATCTCTGTGTTTAGTCTTCCCAACTGTCAACTTCTTAATTTAGTATTTAGTTTAACAGTAATTCTATGTTTAAATGACCCAGTTTCCACCAAGTGTTTCAATTAACTCATCTACAAGGTGATGCTTAAAGGGATGCATTTTTTAAATAAATGCATATTGATATGCTTTTGTGAATATATATTTTCCCTCTAGCTATTAGAAAAAAAAACAAAATCTTTCAATTTACTGATGTTCATGAAATGCACAATCCTTGATATCCTGTAGGCTGCTCATTAATTTGTTGGGTTTTTAAAGAGATTTTCATCCATATAAAGGCACAGAGATGAAAACGTTACACATCTGAAGACAGGCAAAAAGCTTTTTCAAATGAATGTAAAGATGTATGCATGAACAGTATAAAGAATCTGATCAACGGAAAACAGGAGAGAAGCAGGAAAAGAAAATGAAAATTAGAGATGAAGTAACCTGAAGTAGGTAGCCTGGGAGCAGGGAATATGTTAAGGTTTTCTTCAGTGTGTATCAGAAACACAAGATCAATAAGGCAATTGCTTAAACTGAAAATAAAAATTAGTTCTGTAAATTTCTTAATTATTCCAGGCCTTTGCGATTACTTAGTTTCAAGATTTCTCTGTTGTTATTCAGTTCTGTATTGCTTTTTCCTTTTTTTGTTCTTCTACAACTCATCTGTTTTTTTCCCCTCGAAAACTCTTTTCTACAGCCTAAACCTGCTTGTCTATAGATTTATCTAGATAAATCTATAATACTTTATAGAAATACAAAATAGGGTAACAGAGCACGGGGAAAAATAATATTCAGTCTGTGTTATAGTTCCATGTATCAGGAAACAAGAAAACAAAGGTAACTTTGAGACGGAATACGAGCCACATCTTGATATGAGTTAAATCAGAGAGATCCATAAATTCATGTAGTCTCAGACTATTATTTGAACTTTCACATTTTGTAAGAAACTTACTGAACTTAGATGGCCGCAGTATCTGCTGATGCTCTCAGTTCTCCTTAATGATTCATATTAGGTGGATTGTATCGCTTACAGGTGAGTAAACTGACAAGAGCCAGCAATAGGCCATAGTTCAGGCTGTCTCACTGAAGAAGCTGTGAAACCTTGAACTGAACGCTAGCTCACAGAAAAAGCCATCACATGCCAATCATACTCTAATCATAGTGGTGAAGAAAATGCAGGTGCTTCTGTGAGATATTTTTTGATCAAAATGAACCTGTTAAGAGGTCAAAAATGCTACTTGTGAGGTGCAGGAACAAGTGGATTATGTATTGTATTTTTCTTCTTCTTCCCAGGATTGAAACAATACATACAATTTGGTGCTTGATAATGGCTTGTTCCTAAGAGCTCAGAAAAGGGAATTTGAAGAATCAAAGTAACTCCACATCCTTCTATGGTTCTACATCTTACTTTTTGCAGAAAAAGGTCTTTGACTCTTTTTATAAACTCAAGAATCTAGGAAACAAACAAAAAAATAATAAAAAAGCTAAACAAAGGCTGCAGATCAAAACGAGGAAAAGTCTACTGAATCAGAACAAAGTTCTGGCAGTCTAGAAAATCACAAGGTTGATCTTTACAGGCAATCAGGATTGATTGAAAGACTGTGTGCCTCTAACAGCAAATCTGGTGAAATTATGAACTCTGATTTTGACAGAAAACATCTATGTGGTTCTTTGAGAGAGAACAGGAATTATAAAGGAGCATCATCTTTTCAAATACTACATCAAGAATTTTCTGTTGAATCATGTCTGATAGTAAGATAAAACTTTGCATTGGTCTTATGAAACATCATTTTCTCCAGTGTATCCAGCAAGAGAAACAACAAATAGTTCAAAAGGACAAAGTGAGTCTTAAAAAACTTTTGGTGACAAAGACCAGACATTAACATTTTCAAATGATCCTATAGGAAGATAACTTGAAAGATTAGACACCATGTTGAACTGTTGAACTTGGTGCTGACACTAATTACTACATTTTATATAATGAGCAGACTTGAAGAGACATTGAGGATGAAGGGCGCCTGATACACCTATAGAAACAATCAGAATGAATATGATCATTCTGTCTCTTTTGCTTACACATGCATATTAACTTTCCCTAGAGGGAATGAGTCAGATTTATTTGTCTTATTCCTGATCAACAATACTTTCTTTTTTAATTCCCCTTCAGTCTGGAAAGAAGATGTTATTCAGATTGATGGTGGAGAGAAACAAGAGAGAGGAATGGCTTCCTTTATTGTGGGTCCATTTTTTAATGCATCAGTCACTCAGTCCTTTTTTATCAGCAAGTTGTATAGTGTGGCAGATTTAACCTTTAATAGATAACTAAGAGCTTCGTATCTTCAAAGAACATGGATATTTAAAATTTAGGAGTGATTGATTTTGAGGATTAAATTCAACTAGTAGTGCCAGACAGAATCTACTTGTGCTTTCAGAGGTGTGGTTTGTTTTGTTTTTGTTTGTTTTGTTTTTCCCTTTAAATTTAAATATTTTTCTCTTTAAAGTATATTATAATTCCCTTAATTGAAATAAAAAGGGAAGTGAGAAAGGAAAACATGAAGGTGTATAGTTTGTTGCAGTACATTGAACCATGCATGTTCTGATTTAGCTTTTAGAGTTAAGATCTGAATGGTATTTTTCAGTTATGTTTTTATTATTCTGTTCATCAAAGGAAGATTTTCAAATGGGATTTTTGTGTTAAATGAGTATTAGAAGACTACTGGAATGTCACGTGTGTTAGATTTAGTGACTCTAGCTGTGAAAGCAGAATATTTGAGGTGTTAAAGATAAGAGCAAATGTAAATAAGAGGACCCTTAACCTAACTAGCCAGCCTCTCAGAAGAGTGGCTGCAGTGCAGAATTTCTTAACACTGGATAGTTGCCCTTGAAAATGTTCCTGAAATATTGAAGCATGTGTGTGAGCAACCATGGGAATTACTGAAGCAGAGAATAAAAACCAGTAAACATTGGAGGGTTTAGGAAAAAAAAAAGAAAGGTTTTATTCTTTCCCCTGTAAGTCCATGGGGTAAATTTGAAGTTCTTTTTCAACAAGAGTCAGTCCTTGCAAAAATAGAGGGAAGAGGATTTTCTCTGCTTCAAAAGGTTTTCTAATGTTTTCCCAAGTTAACGCTTAAAAGTGCTTCTTCTGAGACTTGAGGAGATTTTTAAAATTGGAAAGACTGAACATCTGGCCCTTTCTAGAATTTGAAATTTAAACCAATGTACTAAAGGCACTGTAACTCACTTCCCTGGTATAAAATGTGCCAGCAGCTCAAGAAAGGGTCAAACTTTTTAATTAATCCAGTTAATCCAGAAGCTTCACTAGCTTTTAATCAGAGGTGAGCTATGAAAGTGCGTTTAAAGTGCTACATTTGCACTTGAAAATTACTAAATCACCTTTGAATGTGTAGTTCATACATATAATAGAGCAGAAAGCAAATAAAAATTGAGCTCTTAGGATAAGGCAAATTTGTCAAGTGTCAGCTCTCAGAAAATTTATGAAACAGACATCACAGGTTGTATTATGCTGTATGCAGCAGAAAGAAATGTAAAATAAATCAAAGCATGAGTGGTATTATTTTACAATTATTAAGAAACATAATTTTAGTAGGCAGTGATCAATAGGAGATACATTTAGTTATCTAGGAGTGTTTATTAACCAAGTGTAAAAAACTCCACAGATACATTTTACCAAAAGTAAAATAACACTTCTACTTTTGTTCTTGTACATAGGGTTCCATCTTGAAAGCAGTACTGTAGGAAAGTAGGTCTCGGGGAAGCTTTGTTCTCTTTTTTCATCTGTCTTGCTATAATAAGGAAAAAGTTTGCAGCACTTCCCAGTCTCCAGTAAATTACTTTATGTGCCGATGAGCTGTTTGGAAAGGCATACTCATACATAAGGAGAATGTTACCTGAAATAGGTAACACTTCTAATCAAGACAGGAATTAAAAAAATACACAGGAATATAAAGCTGAAAAACGTCCTCGACAAGGGAGGTGTATTAGGACAATAGCTATAGAATTAAGGCCGGAGTCATCCCATTGCATTACACTCAGTGAAAGCTTCAATAATTCTGTATAGTTTTCTTATATTAAATAAGAATATTAGGATAAAAAAAATAATATGAATTATCCTGCATTATCTGCAGGACTAGGAAAATATAATATAAAATGTATCAATTATTAAAGCCAGCAATAAAATGCAGCTAAATGTGGATAAACTAAAATTAGGAATTTCTATATAAGGAAAACAGCATAGCTAAGATAGTTTAAATATAAAGGATGTAAATTGTTAAGAACTTTGATACAATTTGGCTTATCCTCAAATAACATGAAAAAGAAAGGAAAACAGTGATGATTTAACAAGAATAATCACATTCAAAGTAGGAGTCAGGAACACTTTTTTCATGCCGAGAATGATAAATGTGTTAAACAGGCTGTCAGGCACAGTTGCTCAGGCAAAAACACAGGGGTCATATGAGAAAAATGAGATGCCTTTCACAGGGGAGTGGAGTACTAAGAATGGATGAACTTGGACAGACTGAATAACTTCTTTGATTCCCTGTTATATTATCCTCTCAGTTTTCTTTTCTGCAGTCATTTAATTGAAAAAGTCATTCTGGTTGCAACTTCTTTAACATTGTCGGAAGACTCCTTAGTTCTGGTCTGGAATTTACATTCTGATAATATATTTTGAAGACTGAACAGTGGTTTAGCCTTATTCCTTGAAGTATTCAGGTGAATTCATGTCATCTGTGTGAGGATGTCAGGCCAGTCTATGTTATGGTTAAGTGTCATTCAGATGGTACAGTTTCTGTTCTACCATGTCTTTTTGGTGGGACACTTGAGTGCTGAACAGTGAGCTTTTTATTTGAACTGTGATGGAAAAAAATGTTGATATTAATTTATGATGACATTTTATGAAACTTTTCTTATTCTTATAACAGTGTTCTTTTTTCAGCAGCAAGGACTTAATAACCTTGCAATCACTACTAATTCCAAGGTGTTTTTAATACTTTACAGAAAAAAAAAAAATGCAAGGACTTAATAACCTTGCAATCACTACTAATTCCAAGGTGTTTTTAATACTTTACAGAAAAAAAAAAAAAATCTATGTTATAATTAATTTCATATAATATAACAGTTGTTTGCATATGATGGCAAAGCAGGGCAGGGTGGGTAGCAGTAGATACACTCTTGAGAGCAGGGCTTCTATTCAGAGCGACCTAGACAGTATGAAGGAGTGGACCATCAGCAACCTGGTGAAAGTCAAGCTAGACAAATGCAAAGTTTTTCTCATGGGAAGGGAGAAAGGCCTACAACTGCCTGGGCAGCAGCTCTGCTGAGAAGGACCTGGGGGGTCCTGGTAGCTGGCAAGCTGACCAGGAGCCAAGCAGTGTGTCCTGGCAGCAAAGCAGGTGGAGAGGAACAAGGTATGAGCAACCAAGAGCATGGTGAGGAGGTCCAGGGGAGTGACTACCCCCTTCTCATCAACTCATTGTGAGACCACATCTAGCATCCTGCATCCAGTTTTGGGCTCTTCCATGAGGAAAGACATGAATTACTTGCAGTGAATTTAACAGGGCCCCGGAGCTAATCTGGGACTAGATACTTGTCCTATGAGAGAGGCCAAGGGATGGGGGCTTGTTCAGCTTGGAGAAGAGGTGGGTTTTGGGTAATGTAACAATAGCCCCCTGTACCTACCAGGAAATCATGGAGGAGGCAAAGTCAGGCCCCTCAGAGAGGTCCATAGCAGGAGTGTAAGAGTCAACAACCATAAATGGAAAAAGAAGGGCATGATCCAGGTGTAACAAAACCCACTAGTCTTCATGTTGTTGTGATACTGTGGTACCTTTGGTTTTTTTGTTGATACCTCTGTTCTGAGTTCAGAATTAAATCTCACACTTGTGCCTCAGAATAATATTGATTGTAGTTTTCCCCAGGTAATTTCTAAAAGGGAGGTCCTTTATAACTGAAGGCTTTTATAACCTGAAGATCTGTTGTTGCCTTCTTCTTTTTTAGCTTCTTCAGTTGTTTAGTTGAGATCCTAGTATCTCTGGAATGGAGTATCTTTTTGAGGATATTTCCATTTAGTTCATGTTTTCAATAGTGATATTTAAATAAAGATTTAGTTATTTGAGTACTAAAAAGTTACCATGTAACAGTGAATAATGAGGAGGGATTTAATGTTGATTAGGAAATGTTTTTGTAGTGCTGTGTTGCAGCTTCAGCTGCTTTCAAAGCACATACCCTGTCTCCTCCACATTTTCACATCTGTGACTGGCTGTGTAACTTCTGTATATTTTTCTACATTTATTTCAATCCAATTTCTTTTTGTACAACCTTCATACAGAAATTGTTAAAGAGCAACCATTTTTTCCCCCTTCTCTCTTTTACGTAAATACTGTGCAGTGGATCAAGTGAGTAGTTTAAAGGTCACATTTTCATCTTTTGTAATGGAAATAAAAGAAAGACAACAAAAAAAGTTCGGCATGAAATCTTAGGGTTGTTCTGAATATGTAAAAGAAACTGGTTATTTCAAATCTGGATTTCAAGTACTACTATTCCAGTCCTAAACCACTTCTGTGTAAGCTAGTTCTTGAACGTAAGTGGCAAATGGACCATGTGGCAAAGATTTCAAAACTGGCTATTCATGAGCAAGGACTAGTGCTAGGAATAGGATTTCTGCATTGTGACCAATAGGCAGCTTGCAGAGTTAAAGAAATATTTCTACATGTTTCTGTGCTGAGCTGTGCAGAAATAGCAAGAGATTGTTACACCATGATCCATATCCTTAGATACTTAGTCACCTTAACTGAAATTTCTTACATGTAAAAATTGCCTTTAACCTGCCTATGCCAGAGAAACTCACAGTTACTTTAACATACTAATGGGCAAGCAATGTTCTAGAATAGAAGTGCTGATAGAATTACAGAATTCTGGCTATATGATATCCTGTATTACATGACAGGTAGGAGAGGAAAATTAAATTTTGTAAATCTTCAAAATCAAATTAATTTTAATCTCTACTTGGCCTAGTATGATTCACTTAGCAGATGTACTGACATGTTTTCACAAGGCCTTCAAAATGAAGACAGTCTTTTGAAAATAATTACTTAAAGTAAATTAAATATAAACACAGGATGATAAAGGATTATGCACAAAAATGACTTTGTTCCACTGTCCTAGTTCTCTAGTGCTGTTGATCATAGTGGGATACACAGAGAGCCTTGGTGTACTGAGCTGCAGATGGCCTTCTACAACTTTTCAGGATTTTATTCCTAGAGAAGCTATTATTTTTAATCTAAGCGTAAGTTCGGTACATTGACTGCTTGTAGTAGTGTAAAACCCCAAACAAACAAGGGGAAAAAATGCAGAGAAAAAAACCACCAGCCAAAACACCCCACACTGAAGAAAAGGCATGCAGTTCTTTCGGTGAAGCAAACTTTCTGAGATGAACCTCAAGTGGTACTGCAGAGTTGACCTTACTGATCTTGCCTCCTGGTAAACTGAAAAATTTCTTCTTGACTACTTTATGGTAGCTGATACTAGTTATCCTGAGGTAGGAAGAGGAGTTTTCTTAGCAAAAGGAGAGAAGGGTGAAAGTGCAGAAAACTCTGCTGTGCCAGAAAATCTAAAAGTTGTTAAGGAAGGGCAGCCTTTACAACAGTGAGACCTTGAAAATAGCAAAAATTTGCATTGAGCTATCATATGGTCCTGACACAGAAATGCAGCATATGATTCTGCTTCTCAGTTTCAGCACAAGGAACAGAGCTTAGGTAATTATCAAGAGGATAAGAAAATATGTAGTGCAATATGACATGCAAGGCTTAGGCATGTTGATTGTGACGTGGCTTAATACTGGAGAATATGATCCTACTTTTGTCACTCAGTGGTAAAGTTATCGTGAATTTCAGAATAAGTTGAAATATTTCATCATGTGTTGAAGGTAACATTCATTAGTTTGACCTCTTCCTTCTCTCTTATCTTTGAAAAAATGTGCAAAGATTCAGAATTTCATTGTTATTTTAGGGATTAATTAGCTTGAAACCCCGTATACTGTTATGCGTTTTCTTAAGTGTAAATTACAGACTTGAACCCTTATGTTTTGTTGTGACTGTCTGAATATGAGCAGTGAAGCCTCGTGTTTCAACTCTGTCAGGAAAAAAACCCCCACAAAAATATCCAACAAACAAAATTGGTATTGATGAGCAAAACTGATTAGCTCCAAAGATCAAAGAGGAGACAAAGACAGTTGTTGTTTTTTTTAAATCAGCATAGATATAGACTAAATGGCATGAAATCAGCTGTGGCAGTTACTATTAGCCTGCAGCTATAGCAAAACCTTTTCTCAGCAGGAGCAGTTGTACAGCAAGGAGTCTTAGCAGTAGTAGCCACAGAAGTATACCTGAAGAGAATTTAAAAAATGTCTGTATGCAGCATTGTCGTTTGATGGTGAGTGCTGAAATGTAGAATGATTTTTCCAGCACAAAAAATCTATTAAAATTAATTCAGAAATACCTCTGGGATAGATTTGGTGTTGGACAAATCTGCAAGATGTGCAAATACTTGCAGCTTTGATACAGGAATTTTTTAAGTCAAGGGAGAGTGGGGAGCCAGAAAACTGAAACTACCTCAAATTTCTACCACAGTACAGGACAGGGTGAAAATATATTTACCTACTCCTTTTTGAAAACATGTTAATAAGGAAAATCTCGTAACAATTACAAGATTTCATTTTTATGGAAATCTCAACTGTTTACCATCTAGCAGACTGTCCAGTGCAGTCTTCTAACAGTCTAATGAACCACTTAGGGACAGTGTGTCTGATCATCATAGTTAACAATGAAACAGGTAGTGTTAACATTAGTGTCACTCCTCAGTGCTCTTAAGACTGCTTTCTGACATCTCTGTGTATTTAAGAGACACCTTAATGAAAAAAAATCACTGACATGTATCAGGGAAGACATTATGCATATTGTACTGTTAACTTCAGAACCAGCAGTGTCCATGAAATTCTTTATGATTGCAACTCATTAGGAAAGAAGTATGCAGTGTAGGAACTACATTATTTTTCTCATGGTCTGTATAATGCGTGGTCTCAGTGGTCCAATGTGCAACAACATACAAGAGTTTGTGTTTAAAGGATTGACCTTGTTTGGATGCCACGTGCCCTCCAAAGCTGTCCTGTCACTCCCTTCCTTAACTGGACAAGGGGAAGAAAATACAGCAGAAGACTTGGCAATCAAGATAAGGATAGAGGGTTCATTTACCAGTTACTGTCACAGGAAAACAGACTTAAGTTGGGGAAACTAGTTTAATTCAATTAAATCAGAGTAGGCTAATGAGAAATAAAAAACAAGCCTTAACTATACCTTCAACCCACTTGACTCTTCTTCCCAAGTTTGACTTCACTCCCTATTTCTGTACCTCCTCCCCATCAGCAGCACAGGGAATGGGGATTATGGTCAGTACATCACATATTGTCTCTGCCACTCCTTCCTCCTCAGGCGGAGGATTCCTCACACTCTTCCCCTGCTCCAGCAAGGAGTCCCTCCCACCAGAGACTGTCATGAACTTCTCCAGTATGAGTCCTTCCCATGGTCTGCAGTTCTTCATTAACTGTTCCAGCATGGATCCCTTCCATGGAGTGAAGTCCATCAGGAGCATACTACTCCAGTGTGGGTCCCTCTCAGGGCCACAAGTCCTGCCAGCACACCTGCTCCTCCTACTCTGACATGGGGTTCTCCATGGGCTCAAGGTCGATGTCTGCTCCACCATTAAATTCCGTGGGCTGCAGGAAGACAGCCTGCCTTAACGTGGTCTTCACCACGAGCTGCAGGGGAATCTCTGCTCTTGTATCTGAAGCATCTCCTTCCCCTCCTTCTTCAATGACCTTGGTGTTTGCAGAGTTGCTCCTCTCACATATTCTCACTCCTCTCTCCAGATGCAATTGCTGTTGTGCAGTTTTTTCCCCATTTCTTCTAGCAATCTTCTCACCGAAGGCAGTCCTTTAGCCTTCCGGTTCCCAAAACCTTGCCACGCAAACCCAACACACAGTGTGACTAGTTTGCTGCTGGTTAAGCTTCCTTTGTACTTTTCTGGTCTTTTTTGGTACATCTGAACTTTTTAGGATGAGTTAGTGTTTTAGAGCACAGATACTCATTGTACTGTGTTGTGATTTGCAGAAGTGCTGGTCACTTAATTGTTCATTCAAGGGTAGGGGAGTATCAGGTTAGTGAAGAACTGGAAAAATGCATGTGTGTTTTACTGTAGAGAGCCCTTTTACTAAGCAATGGACATGTGAGCAATCCAGCCTCTACTGATAGCACCTGGGCCCCTTACCAAGGACATTCCCAAGGTTACCAACTGATAAAGTGAGCAGCAAAGTAAACAACCGGATATGCCAAAGAAGGAAGGGAGGCGGAGAGGCATGATTGCGCATGTGGGTGCTGGGAGCCAATCACTGTTTGGGTCGTGGCAGGCCTTATGGGTACTGACCAATGACAAGAGTGGTTTCGGACATGTGTGCACAGCGAGGGGTTATATAAGAGAGGTTGGCGGGCAAAATAAACTGGCAGAATGTACCCTCAGCAAGTTTGCTGATGACACCAAGCTGGGAGGAGTTGCTGACACACCAGAAGGCTGTGCTGCCATTCAGAGAGACCTAGACAGGCTGGAGATTTGGGCGGGGAAAAAACTGATGAAGTTCAACAAGGGCAAGTGTCGAGTTTTGCATTTGATGAAGAAAAACACCATGTACCAGTACAGGTTGGGGGCTGACCTGCTGGAGAGCAATGTAGGTGAAAGGGACCTGGGGGTCCTGGTGGACAGGAGGATGACCATGAGCCAGCAATGTGCCCTTGTGGCTAAGAAGGCCAATGGCATCCTGGGGTGCATTAGAAAGGGTGTAGTTAGTTGGTCAAGAGAAGTTCTCCTCCCCCTCTATTCTGCATTGGTGAGGCCGCATCTGGAGTATTGTGTCCAGTTCTGGGCCCCTCAGTTCAAGAAGGACAGGGAACTGCTTGAAAGAATCCAGTGCAGAGCCACTAAGATGATGAAGGGAGTGGAACATCTCCCTTATGAGGAAAGGCTTAGGGAGCTGGGTCTCTTTAGCTTGGAGAAAAGGAGACTGAGGGGTGACCTCATCAGTATTTACAAATATGTAAGGGGTGAGTGTCAGG
>NW_009970716.1:4992975-5023702 GCF_000747805.2 Chaetura pelagica
TCTTCGGCGCCAGTTTTGCATTTCCGGGCTTTTCAGCCAATCAGACGGGACCTAGTCCTGCCCCTGCTTCCGGCCACGGCTCCTCCCCTGCAGCAGCTGCTCCCCCCCCCATACACACAGAGGGGGTTTCCTGCCGTGTGGAGACACCATTTTAAGTCAGTTTTGTCGGCTGACTCAAAGGACATTTCATGTTCGTGTAAGGAAATACCTGGTCCTTCACAATGGTGAATATCAGAATTATTTTTTTTTACTGTGAGAGTGACAGAGCACTGGAACAGGCTGCCCAGGGAGGTTGTGGAGTCTCCTTCACTGGAGACATTCAAAACCCACCTGGAAGTGTTCCTATGTGATGTACTCTGGGTGACCCTGCTCTGGCAGGGGGGTTGGACTAGATGATCTTTCGAGGTCCCTTCCAACTCCTAGGATTCTGTGATTCTATGATTCACCTAATCATATTGATTCCTGTGTGTCTGTCCATGATGACCTCCTGCATTTTACTATGTATTTTGTAAGAAAACTGAAAAAATAATGCAGTTTCAGGTATATACACTTCTCAGGGCAACATTAAATTTCTTCATGAATAGTATTTATTTTCATGTAGCTTCCCATTTCAACTACTGCCACAAACAGTGGAGGGAATCCTACAAGTAATTTACACTTCTGTTTCACACCCTGAATATTTAACCAAGTTATTACTCATCCTGTTGCTATTTATCCATCCTATATAAAGAATAAAGCAGTTATGTAATGTTGCAGTCATCTTGTGCACAGATCTCTTAACTGTTTCATTTTCCTGCTTCTGATCCCTTTATTTTTAGAATCCCTTCCCACTCATGATCTCCAGGTTTTATATTCTTGTTCAGCTTTAAGTGTCTGTACCTATAGCCTTCTAGTCCTATTGTTAAAGTTTTCCTGGTCACAGTCTACTTATTTCTCTCAGCCTTCCTTCTGCTTAGGAATCAAATACCTTCATTTCACAGTCTGCTGGTACATGAGTCAATCAAAAGTAGATTAAGATTCCATCCAGGATGAGAAAAGCTTTGAGCAATAGTTAGAAGGCAGGTCGGCATTTTTCTTGTGTTCCTGTGTTGACCCCTGAAAAGCACTCTCCCAAGTACTGCTATGGAATTTGGTCATTAGTAGAAAGTATAGGAAAGTACAAACATTCAGGCAGTTCAAGATCTTTGGAAATTTAACTCTGTACTGAGCACAGAGGAGGAGTTTGAAAGTTGCCTTAAAAGGCAGCATGTGGCAATTGTGGCTGAGAGAACATAGTGCTAGTGAAAGACTTTAATAACTTAATAGAGGAAAGTCTGCATCTGGATGCTGAACCATCTTAAGCCGACGAGTGCCCTGAGCTACCTGGTCTAGTAGGCTGTGTCCCTGCCCATGCAGGGGGTTTGGAACTAGATGATCCAGTCACAGTTTAATTCAGAATCGACAATTAAACCTGAGACAACAATGCTCTTGATCCCCTCCCACCCAGGTACGGAAGGAGGGAGAGAATGAGAGAGAGACTCGGTGGATTGAAAACTAAACTAGACAACTTTAATTACACACTAATCATAAAAATAAAATAAAATGTACAATTATATACAAATGTGTTCAGGAATGTGCAAAACCCTATCAACTCCCCCCATCCCCAGCAACTCCCACTGCACTCTCCTTAGCTACAAAGAGTCAGAAAGTCCCGGAGCTTCCAGCGAGAGAGCAGAGTTATGAGGGTTGGAGGATGCACAGCCTAGGGGTCAGCAGTGGTGGATGGACAGAGTCCTCCCTGCATCCAGGGAGGCCATAGAAGAGAAGGGTAGAAGAAGCAGGAAGGCAATTGTCTTCTGATCTCTGACCTTCCTCTGAGCTTACGTAGATATATGGAATGAAATATCTCTGGCCAATTTTGCTGTCCATTTAGTTCAGCCTCCCCTACGGGGCAGTCACAGATCTCCAGTAGTGCTTGAGCCAACAGGGCAAAGACGTGACCTTAGAGTCCCAGCAATAGCATAAACATTCCAGCTTTTGTTATCAGTCCTAGCTGGAGTACTTTGCTGGTAGTTAAAAGAGAGCTTATTGAAGAAAAAAAAAATAATCAGTAAAAGGAAAAGTGGCTTCAGCCTGGCTCAAACCTGGACACTGACAGTTTTATTCCAGGTGTGACTGAATACTTCATTTTAGGTGTTTAATGTTAGAAAAAGGGACAGTTTTAAAAAAACTTTGATTGTACTTCCTCTAAAATAAATTTCATTGTGTTTAATGTTAGCTGTACAGAATAGACTTCTAGATTAATCAGTCATATTTGAAATAGTTGGCTATTATTCATGAAGATTAGCTACACCACTAAAATCAACTTCAATGTTTCTTTTTATCAAATCCCTTACACTCAATTCTCAATCTCTTCTAATACTACTGCATTTATGAAGTGCTTTGAAGTGATTTAAAGCAATTCCTTTGGATGCAAGGGACTGTATTATTAAAAAAAAAAAAAAAAAAAAAAAAGCTAAACTTACTGAGAAGTCAAACATCCTAATACAGTTTTTCTTGTATCCTTGTCTGCCAATGCATACAGGGAGGAAACATAATTTACTACACATGGATATCTCTGTCTTTTCCAAACTACTGTCAAATTTGGGATTTCAGATAATTGCTTAGAACTGTGAGCTATATGAACTGTTCTGATTTGAAACTAACTCCATATCCTCTTAGAGTAGATACAATAATTGCAATTTTAGGAAAATCAATTAAAGGTATTTCACAAAAACCTCTCTACTCCTATAATCCATATTGAAATTCATTGAGTTTTGTCACAGCACTGTGGAAGGAGTTTGATGACATGTGAACACATTTTAAAAGGTTTGATTTTTTATCCCAGGGTAGGAAACATTTTTTCATCTTTGTCAGCTGCCTTTTCCTTCCGAAAAGGAAATTGTGATGGTGAGAACTCTTCACTAAGGACATATCTTGAGTGCTGCTTTCTCTTTCCAATGAGGATCACACTACTTCATTCTTTCATGTAGAACTACATGTAAAACTTGCTTGAAACATAAACTAAAAAAGTGTTTAATACAGGCAAAAGACAGCTGCTGTGAAGGTGTAATTGAAGTCTCATCTGGGCCATCATTTCTGTATGTAAGGATGGTGGGTAGAAGTACAGAACTTCATCCTTAAAACTCAAGCTCTTCAGGTTTACGTGCACATTGTAAAGGAGATAGATACGACAATCTGTTTCTGCTTTCCAGAGAATCATAACTGCTTTAGCACCCAAGAATATTTTTGTTCACAATGATAATAATAATTAAATCAAGTCATTAGAACCCGCTTAGTTGTTAAAAAAGTAGCACTAGGGGTTAAAAACTATTAAGAGTTTGAAATATTTAGATTTTTCCCTGCTGGCACAAGTTGTTTTCAGATATAACTGAGTAACCATATGAAAAAGAACACCACAGGGTTGTGCATATGTAATCAGGAGGAACAAGGCTACTTGATTGTAATTCTGAGAACAAATTATGGTGACATAATAATTTTCGTTCAAATTGGAGCAAGTCCTCTACTGCTTCCCTATAAATCCTTGGGAGCAAAAAACCTATACTTCACTACTAGGTAAATTATGGTCCTTCTCAAAATGAAACAATGAGAACATTTAACTCCATCATCTCCTTTTGTATGTATCAGCTATTAACATGGATTGAGAGACTATCATAATAATTGATTTCATTTGAGGGTTGTAATAAAGGGAAAACAACAGATGTATGTAATCTTTTTAATTTAAATACCTTTCAAAATCTGTAGACGAGTTGTTAAAATGTAGTGCAGGTAAGTATTTTGGTGTCTGTGTTACCTATGCCGAATAAGAAAAACTACTACGCAGTGTCTTCAGTGTAGTAATTTTTCTAGGTTGGATTAAGTTTAGTGGTATCTTATGAGTAATACTAGCATTTTGCAATATAGCAATCTAATATACATTTTCCTTAAATGCATCACTTAGCTCATGCAAGTTTCAGACTACCTACAAACTGCATTGCAGGTTTTAGGCATGAGAATTAAGAAGTAACCAGGACCACTTGCTACGTAATTAACAGAAATTAGTGGTTAAAGCAGTCTCAGACACATGATAAGTCAAGGAGAGTTGGCTTTTCAGAGCAGTGATTGTCAGTACGTTCTAAGTTAGTATGAACTTTGGCTATGAAATCAAGCCTAGAAGCATTTTTGATCTTAAGCAAAATGCAGCTGGAAGAGAGTGGCTATAAAGTGGCTTCACAAAGCCTTTCTTTAAAAATCATAGACAAGGAGGAGGGGAAACTTTTGCTCTCTAGAATATGCAATGTCCAGTCTTAACATCCATTGTGATTTGAATAATTTACATTATAAACCGCTACATAAAATAATAGCCTTCAGAAATGATACTAATTTTTTGTTTTGTTTAAAATATCCCTCCCCTTTTCCTTCCTCAAGGCTTTCCTCTGTTTCAGATTAATTGAAAACTGACAGGTTGACACTTTGCATATTGTGCATGTTGCTGTGTAGACTGATAAACCACTGCCTTTCAATCAAAAAACACAGAGCAGTGCAAAGATACACAAATGGACGTCAAATATTATTTTCTCGGTTAACATCAGAGCATCTGAGATCTTAAGTAGGCTTTTCCCGAGGGTTTCTCTATCTGTTATTTAATTAACAGAAAATAGAAAAATAAATTTAGAAAAAGCTCCAAATATATAACAGTTCAAGTTCTTTTAAGGAGCTAGAATCAGGGGGAAGGCCAAAAAAGCAGACATCTTGGAGGGAGTCTGTTACAGACTCCCCAGCCAGGATGAAGAGGCAGACAAAATACTCTCTAAGCATCTGGGAGAATTCTAGTCTTGTTTCTCGTGCCAGATTTTTAACTTACCAGATGTCTGCTGAGAATAAAGTACAGCAGAGAGGAAACAGTCTAGGAGGTTCCTGGAGTGTGTGGAAGTTAACTTCCTGATGCAGCTGATGAGTGAGCCAACTAGAGAAAGTGCCCCACTGAACCTATTGTTTTTGAACAGGGAAGGAAGGACCTGTAAAGGATGTGATGTTTGGAGGCCATTTTGGGTAGAGCTATCACAAATTGATGAAGTTTGTGATTCTTGGAGAAGATTTGTGATTCTTCAAGTCAGTCAACTGGTGCCTTGGATATTTGGAGGGCAGACTTAGGCCTGCCTAGAGGCCTGGCTGAAGGAGTCCATTGGGAGGCAGTCCTGAAGGGGAAGGGGGTCCAGGAAGGCTACACATTCCTCAAGAACATAATCTTAAAGGCACAGGAGCAGGCCATTCCCATATGCTTGAAGATGAGTTGGTAGGGAAGAACAGCAGCTTGTCTGAACAGAGAGCTTTGACTGGAGCTCAGGCAAAAAAAGGAGAGTTTATGATCATCAGAAGAATGGGCAAGTCGCTCAGGAGGACTACAGTGCTGTTGTGAGGTTATGCAGGTGTCGTGGTTTAACCCCACCTACAGGAAGGGCCAGAAGGAGAATCTGGCAACTACAGGCCTATCAGGCTGACATAGGTGCTGGGGAAGGTTACAGAGCAGATCATCTTAAATGCCATTTTGCAGCATGTGCAGGACAGCCAGAGGATCAGGCCCAGTCATTGTGAGTTTATGAAAGGCAGGTCCTTCTTGACTAACCTGATCTCCTTCTATAACTAGGTGATACTTAGTGGATTAGGGAAAGGCTGTGGTTGTTGTCTACCTGCACTTTAGTAAAGCCTTTGATGCAGTTTCCTGCAGCATTCTCTTGGAGAAACTGGCTGCTCATGGCTTGGATGGACATATGCTTTGCTGGGTAAGAAAACTGGCTGAATGACCAAAGTGTTTACAGTGATAAGAGGTGACAAGCTTTGTGCCTGAGAACATAAAAACAGCATAAAATGCCCTGCTAGGTCAGAGCGGTGATTCATCTTCATTCTTACACATGCAGTGCCAAGAAGAGGTATTTTTGTGGATGAACACCTTCTGTGGTCCATTCTCATTTTCTCTCATAGCTCTTCTATTAGGATACTAGAGAGTTAGGATACTAGGGAGTACATTCATAGGTGGTTCTTTCAATATATTTTTAGGGATTTTTGTGTTGGAATTTTCTTCTTTCTGAACCTGCTGATGTTCTTTGTCTTCTCAATCTCCTATAGCACCACTATCCAGAATTTTTCAGTTCACAGTGCTGTGAGAAGTACTTGGTTTATTTTTAAAGAGATCTTTTACTGGGCTTGAGTGTCCTGGGGTGTTGCAATGAGGGATTTGGTGAACTGCAATTCTGCATTCAGGTTATTAGCAGTAACATGCATATTGTAACATTAGTGTCTTTAAAATATTTCAGTTAATGATGGCTTTTAATGTGAAGACAAGAATATTGTCAGAAGTGGAAAGCCGAATGAGGATATTTTTGGTAAAAAGAAACATCCTTTAAATGCTTAAAGATAATTGAATTCTTATTTCAGTACTACCACCACCCACAGCTTATATATTATATATAACACATCAGGGAAAAATTAGAAAAGATATTATTGTCATAGTGGTAGAGTGCATGAGCAGCAATTTACTATACTAGTATTGGAAATTTGAGAAATAAGGATATTTTATTTATTTTCTTCTTTTCAGAAAACTGAAAAAGCCAGAGTAGTAACTTAGCTTTGTTCTAACAAATCATACCCTACTACATCAGACCTATGACTGCCAAGAAGAAGCAGAATTAGAACACTTGAAAAATATAAAAAATGTGAATGGGATGAGTACTTTTTATCAGAACAAAGATTTCGTGTTTTTTTAACAGACTGCAAGATTCAACTGAAACTATGGAATAAGACACTAGAAAGATTGACAGTGAAAGAACATAATGTAGCCATGTTGCATATCATCAATACCGTATTAACAAGATATAAAGCTTAATGTAATTTTAAACAGTAGGGATTTTTTTGTTCACCACACATTGGTTAAAACCAAACCTAGTAATAAAGTTCTCTAGTTTTTTTTTAATTATTTAACAATGCATAGAAATTTTTCCACAGATAATGGAACTAGTTCTTCACTTTCTTTCACCATTGTAAAAATGAATGTAATTACATGGTAGGAAAAAATATCTTAAGACAGCTCACAGTTCTTAAACTGTGAAACATGATACCTGTATTTCCAGTAAACAGAGATAGAGTTAGAGCACCAAGCCACTTCTCGTCCAGAAAAATAATTGCTGTGTTTACATGGAACAACTGTAAGCTTATATGGTTTGCTGCAGAAGCCTGTGACTTGGAGTGCTACAGCATGTAAAAGTTTTGTATCTCAACCTGAGCTGGCTAATTACACAGCAAATTAGCCTATAGCTACCTAGTTAGGGTCTCTTTAAACCTCCTGCTTGTAATTTTTGTTCTGTGATCAGTGTAGGCAGAGGTCTAGGTACATCTCTTTAAATAGATACCTGAAATGTAAAACCTCAAATAATTGTAATAATTCTGTGTCAATGGCAAGGAAGTTTAAAGTAGCTATTATTACATGTCCTCTTAAATTCCAATAATACTATTCTTTCCAGTTCATCTTAAAATACAAAGAGTTAAATGTTAAGAAATGGTAAAGCATCTTCCAAGAATTTTTACCTAGCCATTGGTATAGAATTTCTGAATACCATTTTAGAATGCAGAAATAGTAGGTTTAAGATCTTTTTACTGCTCTTGAAGATCTGTATTTGAAGGATGGTACTCAAGTTCCACTTAAAGCTTCAGTGTAAGAACGTAATAATTTATGTTTTCTGCTTGTGTCCTGCACAGGGCTGATTTCACCTGAAGGACGTATGAGCCCTTATGTCAATAAATAAACTATGTAGATGGATCCTTCTGAACCTTATGACAAAGTCTTTTATTTGGATAAAAACAGTCTTCAAAAGTTTAAGGAACTGTCGGCATTTATTAATACTGATGCAAGGACTTACTAGAGTATATGTTTGAATTTGTCTATAGCAGCAGTAGTGCAAGAGTTATTGATAGCAGGGATTTATTTGATAGCTGTGCTGGGCCTGGGAGTCATATATTGATAGAATTTTTGCTGGCAATAAAATGTCAGATTAAAAGAAAACAGCAGCATTCTTATTTTTAATGGTGAGTAAAACTTACTGCCTGCTGCTGCCCCTGACAACATAAGATAAGCCTAAAGGGTTCATGTTACAAAAGAATTGAGTTCCTTATACAAAGGTTCTTGTCACCTAAACCCCTGATTATATTGGAATGTCTTTGCTTACAAAAGTTTATCTAGCAAGAAGGAAAATCAGTAATTGCTTTGTAGAGGAGCATAGAACCCTGAGCTAACATTGTGCATTTAGTATGAAACTGAAAAAATGGCTTGTCCACTGATACAGTGCAGAAATGTTTGTTAACTAACTGCAGTCATAGATGACAAAGCACTAGAAATGTCATAGACAGTCAATACATTTGCATACATACACATTCACACTCTCATATCCCTGACAGATGTAATGTGAATGACATGCCCTGGTCATGCTGACAGGTAGTCTGCTAACACTACATTCCGTAAAAGAATTCCTCCCATTTCTACTTATTTTTATTGACACATTATTTTCTGATCTTCTGAGTTAGAAGCAATCATGATACCACCAACAGTTCCTGGATTTAAAAATATTTTTCTTTTTTTCAAGTTTACGTAATTCCTGTTTTTGCATCAGCCTAGCATTCTGCATCTCCCAGATGTAAGATTAGCTGGACTACATACTCAGGTGTCTTGGGCCAGAATCCTGAAAAATAAATGAAAAACATTTTATATTTAATAATAATGGATTGTTAGTCAAGAATTTGACATGTCTGTCTGTTTTTTAAGATGAGAAACATATACTTACGGCCACTCAATGGATGATGGGCTTGATAGTCCATCAACAGAGGTGTTGCCAAAGTAAGAAAGGTCTACATCTCATATCATGAGCACCTCCACAAGGAAAAGAAGTTGGATTATAGCTGTAGACAACTCCCTTCTCAGGGGAACAGAGAGTTCAATATGCTGGACAGCCCCTTCTCTTAGGGAAGTCTGCTGCCTCCCTGGGGCCTGAATTAAGGATATTGCTAGAAAACTTCTTAGTCTGATATGAGGGCCCTCAGCCTGTTAAATGGAGATGTGCTGGGTACACTGCATGACACTTAGAGGCTTACGGAGCTGAGCTGGAGGGTCCTGAGCTAATAGGAACCAGCAGGGAAGCACCAGAGAAATGAGTCAAAGGAGTTCCAGCCACTACAGCCAGTACGTCAGCTTCACTGGGAGCTCAACTTAAATGCCTGTGCAAACACACACAGCATGGGAAATAAGAGCACTGAGAGATGTGCATGTGCCTCCAGAGCTATGATCTTACTTGGCATAATGGGGACATGGTGGGATGGTTCCCGTGACTGGAGTGCTGGAATGGAAAGATACAGGCTCTTTAGGAAGGACAGGCAGGGAATGTGAGGAGGGAGTGTTGACCTCTGTGCTGGAGTGCATAGATCTCCACCTGGGAATGGATGAGGAGCTAACTGAGAACATACTGGTCAGGATTAAAGGGAGGGCAGAGACAGGGGACATTATAGTGGGTGTCTGCTACAGGCCACCCAGCCAGGAAGACCGAGTGGATGAGTCCCTTTAGAAACAGATAGGAGTAGCCTCATGTTCATAAACCTTGGTCCTCATGTGGTACTTCAGTCACCCCGATACCTGCTGGAGGAACAATATGGCAGGGCATAAGTAATCCAGGAGGTTCCTGGAATGTGTTGATGATAGCTTCCTTCTCCAAGTGATAGAGGAGCCAATGAAGAGAGGTGCTATGCTGGACCTTTTTCTCACCAACAAGGAGGGGTTGGTGGGGAATATGAAGCTCAAGGGCAGCCTTGGCTTAAGTGACTATGAGATGGTGGAGTTCTAGATCCCTAGGGCAGTGAGTAGGGTGCACAGCAAGCTCACTACCCTGGACCTCAAGAGAAGAGACTGTGGCCTCTGCAGGGACCTGCTTGATAGAGTACCATGGGAGAAAGCTTTGGAGGGAAGAGGAACCCAATAGTCAAGGATTAGCTCTTCCAAACTCAGGAGCGATGCATCCCAACAAAGAGGAAGTCAGGCAGAAATGCCAGGAGACGTGTGTGGCCTCCTGGACAAGGTTGGTCAAGGAGCTTCTGGACAAACTCAAAATGTAAAAATGAAGCCTAAAGAGAGTAGAAGCAAAGACAGGTATCCTGGGAGTAATACAGAGAAATTGTGTGAAAAGCCAGGGATTGAGCTAGGAAAGGTAAAGCTCTAACAGAATTAAATCTTGCCAGGGACATCAAGGGCGACAAGAAAAGCTTCTAGAGGTATGTTGGTAATAAAAGGAAGGCTAGGGAAATGTGGGCTCTCTCCAAAAGGAAACAGCAGAATTTTTACCTGATAATATAGAGAAGGTTGAGGTACTGAATGATTTCTTTGCCTCAGTCTTCACTGGCAAGGGCTCAAGCCACAAAGGCAAATTCACGGATGGCAAAGACAGGGACTGGGTGAATGAAAAACCACCCATGGTAGGAACAGATCACGTTCAAGAGCACCTGAGGAACCTGAAAGTGTCCATGACAGCTGAAGAGATACATCCATGGGTCCTGAGGGAACCAGCAGATGAAGTTGCTAAGCCATTATCCATCATATTTCAGAAATTTTGGAAGTTCTATGAAGTTCCTAATGCCTGGAAAAGGTGAAACGTCCCATTTTTAAAAAGGAACAAAAAGAAGACTCGGGGGACTACAGGCCAGTCAGCCTCAGCTCTGTGCCCAGCAAGATCATGGAGCAGATTCTCCTGGAAACTGTCCTAAGGCACATGGAAAATAAGAAAGTGGTGACAGCCAACATGGCTTCACCAGAGAAAACTTGTGCCTGACAAATTTGTTGATCTTATATGATGGAGTTACAGCATTAGTGGATAAAGGAAGAGCAGCTGGTAAGTCATATACGTGGACTTGTGCAAAGCATTTGACACTGTCCTACATTATGCCCTTGTCTCTAGGTTGAAAAGACATGGACTTGATGGACAGACTACTCAGTGGATAAGGAATTGGCTTGGTGGCTGTACGTAAAGATCTGCAGTCAGTGGCTTGATGTCCAAGTGGAGATCAGTGATGAGTAGCATTCCTCAGGGATTGGTATTGGGACCAGCACTGTTTAACATCTTTGTTGGTGACATGGACAGTGGCATTGAGTTCACCCTCAGCAAGTTTGCCAACAACACCAAGCTGTGTAGTGCAATTGACACACTGGAAGGAAGAGTTGCCTTCCAAAGGGACCTTGACAGGCTTGAGAGGTGGGCCTGTACAAACCACATGAAGTTCGTTAAAGCCAAGTGCTAGGTCCTGCATCTGGGTCGTTGCAATTCCAAGTCCAAATACAGGCTGGGCAGAGAATGGATAGAGAACAGCTCTGAGGAGAAAGACTTGGGAGTGATGGTGAAGAAGCTTAACATGAGCTGGCAATGTGCATTTTGCAGGCCAGAAAGCCAACTGAGCAACCTTATGTAGTGGGAGGTGTCTCTGCCCATGCAGAAGGGTTGGAACTGGATGATCTCTCAAGTCCTTTCCAACCCAAACTATTAATTGATTATGTGATTCCATGATCTTTCTCTTCGTTCATTACAGACTTGAACAAACTATTACACATTTTTTGGGTGTCTCCTTTAGAGGCATGGTTTTCGGTTTTATTTTCATTCCATATGCTTGCTTTCTTTTAAATTGCTTATATCAGGTTTAGTTCATAGTAGTGAAAGTTTGGTACATTTCACTAACTTTGATACTCTGTGCATTGACTTAACCTTCATATTACTATGTGATCCTTGTAACTAAATATATCTTGAAGCTTTAAAATGTCATCATGTTTCAGCATTTTTCTTTGGAGATGTTAATAGGGTTATTGAGCAACAAAATGATAATCAGCAGTTTTAGAGGTCATTCATTATAGACTATAAATATTACATCAATTCCCCACTGTTTACAGATAGCAATAGTCTAAAAAGAAATTGCAAATTTTGGTATCTGAGGCAGCTGATTTAATTGTTAATGGTTGTTTTTTAAAAAAGCAATCTATATGTTTATGCAAATTATAACCTCTACATGACACAGTTTCATAGCATGGTCCAGCTGAATTTGTGATAAGCTCCAAGGATCATTGCATTCAAGTTCATCTGCACTGTTATGAAGAGTTATGTTAAATGAAAACATTCCAAATGCCAAATATCCTTAAATTATTGAGTAAATCTTCTTGCATTGCCTTTTGTGCTTTTTAGGTACTGTTCCGGTTTGAACCTATGTTTATACATACAAATGATTTACAGTCAGACATACCATTTTCAAAAATAATGTCCGTTTCAGAATTTAATAATTTGAGTGTTGGCCTGAGACCTGACTATTAGGCAGTTGCTGGTTTTACACTGGCAAATACACTTTGTGGGACCTTCTGTAATCTGATATCCAGATGCTGGCTTTGTCCCAGCTGTGTGTAAGACTGGGACATGGATGTCTCCAATTCCTTGCCTTCCTCTGAAGATATCTTTGGTGCATAAACACAAAAGGAGATGTGTTGTCTTCTGATCAGCTACTCAGTTGGGACTTTAAAATACCAGGGACTATAACTGCTGTGGAGTACTAATTCAATTGTACTGCCTCAGATACAAATTTGCAGTGTAGTAGGGTGCATCAAGCCAAATAAATGCTTCCTAAATTGGTTAATGACTTGGCTATTGGAGCAGCCTATGGGGTCTTTGTTTCCTGCTTTGAAGGCTTGTAGAAAAAAAATACCAGATTCCTGTCTTTCCCTGTTTTCCTGAACTTGTTATCCGGATTGGTGCTGCAGAGAGCTTGAGAGACAAATGTTTTAGTACAGCAAAAAGTAACATCTGAAAAAAACCCAAAGCAAAATATAAACCCAAGAAAGATCCAATCCAACCTATCTTCATTTTCATCCTAGTGCTATTGTGGAGCATGTGGGGACCCAGCTACTAGATACTATGTGTCTTCTACTTTCTGTGTAATTTAAAATTTATTCTTCTAATAAGGAAAAATGTTAGTGTAGTGAGTAAATAAATAATAATGAATTATGTTTAGGAGAGAGAAATAAAACTTACTTTGGTAGACTAAACTTTTTTTTCTTTTTTTGTGGGATTCAGAGATCAGGATGGTTCCATATAGTATATCATGCTGCCCAGTCATTCTAATTTTACTAGTTTTCTAATCAACTGTTCTTCTGCTACAGTAAGTGTATTCTCCATCCCATAATAGAAGTCAGTTGTGGAGCTGCGAGTGCTGTAAAAAATGCTAGTCAGTCCAATGCACATGTGATCAGAGAGGTTGTTATGTCACTAAGAAGGATACTAGAATTAAATATAGTTACAGAAACAGCTGCTGCCCCATCACCAGATGTCAGCTTTATATTCTTAAATCAGATTTTCCTTATCCCAAGCCCTTATGAATCACTGTAGCTTCTAGAGCTGAAAGGAAGATAACATTTCCAATCTGTAGAAGTTTAATACATAGTTAGATGGCAGTATTTTGTCAATAGGCAGACAAAAAAATTGTTGAATTCACAGATATGCCTTCACCAGCAAAGATATTCTTAATTATATACAGGGGTTGTAATGGTAAGTTATTAAGTCATTCTCTGTTCATACTGCTCAGAATTTAGGAAAATTAACAGTAAAGGTCAACGAACACTTGAATTGCATTTGAGAGTTTTTGTTAGAGTTACTTGCTTGGGTCTGTTCAGCTGCCCACTGTTCAGTAACTAGTCATTTTGAGTCAAATTACCTATCTAAATGAGCTGAGAAAATGCTGCCTCAATTTAGTTACATTCTATGAAATTTGTGTATTGAGTTATTCATTTTAGTGAATAGTTTGCTGAAGAATAACATTCAAATAGCATTTACCATTATCTTGTTAATAGGCCTTACTGCTTTAAATCTACTACAAATGCAAATAAATGATAATTCTGCACTCATTAAGGAAATCTCTAGTGATTTACTTTGGTTAAATGTTCCAACCAGCATGTTTAGCTCTTCTTTGGGGTTGGTAAAGTTCCAAAACCTTGCAAATTAAAGTTCTGTGGAGTGCTATAAAATATGCATAATGAAGCCCTGAATGTAAATTAAGAAGATTTATATTGCAGCATTCTGCTTACGTTATTCAATCTGAATGCTTCACAGGTTTTTATGAAGCAAATAAACTGTTCTTTTTCTTGAAATTCATTTTGAATGGTCATCATGGTTTCATCGTTACGTTACTTAGTTCACACATTAAAGACTGAATTGTTCTTTTAAATCTATATATCATACTAAAATTTTATTGCACAATGCTTTTGAAGCCTACGTACTCCATCTATACTAGCAGTACCCTGAAGTTGCCTGTAGACATAAGTAGTTAAACCAGTGCTGCAAATAGTGTTTATGAATAGTGTTCTTCTACTTTAAACTCATGTATACACTTGAGTCATGCTTATGATTCCCATTATTCATAGACTGAACATAAAATGAATAAAGTGTATTTTTGAGGGTCTTTAAATATTATTTGTGGAAAATAAATACAAATTCTCAGACAAACTAGAACCTGCTTTGTTTTGGTTTGGTTTGGTTTTCTGTGTGGAAAGAAGCTAAAGTGCAAGTTTGTGTACAGCTGCCACCCAGAGATGTAGATCTGTCAAAGGAGCTACATCCAGGCTTTGGGTGTGTCTGTACTCTAAAGGGGCAAAAGCATCCAGTAAGAGACCTGAGGTGCAGTAGTGTTCTTGCTGCTGTGGAGTTCTTTACTTCAGGCAAATGCTGTCTTATGCTCTGGAAGATCATACTTGGCATTTTAACAAATAACTTCAGGCCTACAGGAAAGCTGGGGAGGGACTTTTTACAAGGGTGTGTAGTGATAGGAGTAAAGGTTTGAAGTGAAGAGGGTAGATTTAGGTTAGACATTAGGGAGAAGTTATTTTCTGTGAGAGTGGTGAGACATTGGACCAGGTTGTCCAGAGAGGCTGTGGATACCCCATCCCTGGAAGTGTTCAAGGTCAGGTTGTATGGGGCTTTGAGCAACCTGATCTAGTGGCTGTATTCCTGACCATGCAGGGGACTTGGAACTAGCTGATCTTTAAGGTCCTTTCTAACACAAGCCATTCTGTGATTCTTTGATAGAGCAAACTGTCTTTATCTTGTTTATTTTCTGCTTCGTATTTTCTGATTTTTTTTTTAAGATGAGGAAACTGATATTATGGAATTTTGAAACCAGTGGTAGGGAGTAGAGCAATCAAAGTCAAATTGAATTTTTAAATTAGGTGCAAAATTATGTGTAAATATTAGCAAGAATGTTGATAAACCAAATAGTATAATAACAGTTTTGAATGGTTGATGTTTTAAAGTTTTTATTGCTCAAAGACAGTTTGATTTTTTTTTTTTTTTTTTTTATTATGTTATTTTGGTATAACTAAGGGATTTCCAGGATTCCACATCTGTACAGTAATATTTATAGCATTTTATCAAGCTGTTTTATTACACTTTATTAAATATAAGTCAGATCTGTTTTGCAGTTTATGTTCAATATAGCTATTCTTATAATTCTTTATGACGGATTTTCATTTTTTTTACACATTTTACATTTAGAAAAAGAAATAACATTAGTGTGCTATGCAGCTAACCATTATGGTATTACATATTATTCAGTTTGAACACCAGAGATAGAAAATGCCTTTGGAAATGAGAGCCAGCTCAAATTTTTACACTGTGTTTCAGAATGAAGAATAGAGAAACAGATAAGTATTTGAGCTTCTGGATTGCATTACACTATGATGATAGAATACAAATAGAAACATTTAAGACAGTGAGAACACAGAGGTAAACTAAGGGATACTTTTATAAGAAACAGCATATATAGAACACTTCAGATTCAGAGTAGAAACCCAAAATATTAGATAAATTATGAAGATAAAACTATTTAAAATACAAAAGCTACAGATACATTTGCATTTTTTTCTCATTCTCTCATTCAGAAACAAGTAATGTTCTGTTAGAGGAATTAGTAAGGGGCAGGGTCAAAACAGAAATTTAGTGGCAAAAACTACAGGGTGCAACTGAATTTAGTCTGGCATTTCATCATAAGGAGTATTGTGACTTTAAAAAAATGGCACTATGAATCAGTGATTTCTGGCATAAGTTCAAAACTATTTGAAACTAGATGATATGGAAATGGATAGCAGGGTGACAACCCTGTTATGATGCAAGTAGACCAGAGGTATGGCCAAGGAGTGGAGAACACTGTTATTTTAAAAGATCTTGTGTGAGACTGATTTCTGATTCTGATTTTATGGACTGGGCTACAATCTTCCTACAACAAAATTTCATGTTGAAATGAAAACAGAGGCAAAACACAATTTAGATTTCACAATTCTAGCATTTAAGTTTTAGATTACAAACGAATACACAAATTAATAAAACTGTACTCTCAGCATTTGAAAAAGAACAGTTAATGGAGAGTGGTGATCGCTTTACTACAGTGGGATAAGGATGTAACTGAACTGTGCCAGCTTCACAAAGTAACCAAAGGTTTCTAAAAAGTTCAGGTCCACAAGCCACATCTGCCTTGCATATGCCAAACAGGAGATTGTAGTTGGAAATAAAAATTTGTCTGAAATCTATGGTCATGTTCAAACTAGGACTTTCCAAAATTAAAATAAAGAAGTTTGCTACTTAGTTTTTTATTTGTATCTTTCTTCCGTGTTCAGCTGTTATTACAGGCTGATGTTAATGTGACAATAGTAAGACCAAACATCTCTATCTGGAGTTTAGACAGGAATATTAAGAGTCAGTTTGTGTTTCTGAATGAAGAAGAGCTCTGATGTTGGTAGACTTTGTATTACTAAGAGGGATGTCAGAAAAAAATACTGTTGAATGTACTCTTTGCTTTGCCAGCCACTTCAGATAATGAGCCTTACTAAGAGGCAAATTCTATTAACTCAGTATATCCTTGTATTAATTTTCTGTTTTGAGGTTTGCAGAATCTGACAGTGGCTAGGTTTGGAAGAGACTGTGGAGGTCATCTTGTCCATCTCCCCTGCTTAAGTAGGGTCACTTAGAGTTGGTTGCCCAGGACCATGTCGAGACCCCTTTTGAATACTTCCAAGGACAGAAACTCCACATCTCTGGACTACCTGTGCCAGTGCTCAGTCACCCTCACAGGGAAGAATTATTTCCTGATTGATGTTCAGACTGAAGCTCCTGGTTTTCAGTTTGTGCCCTCTGGTTCTTGACCTGTCACTGGGCGCCGCTGGGAAGAGCCTGACTGTCTTCTTTGTACCCTCTAAGGTCACCCCTGAGCCTTGCCTTCTCCAGGCTAAATAGTGCCAGCTGTCTCAGCCTTTTCTTATAGGAGAGATACTCCAGTCCCTTCATCATCTTTTTGGCCCTTTGCTTGACTCTGCAGGATCTTTTCTTGTGCTGAGGAGCCCAGAAGTGGATGCAGTATTACAGCTGTGGCCTTGCCACTGCGGAATAGAGAGGCAGGATCACCTCCCCTGACCTGCTGGTAACACTCATCCTAATGCATAGCAGGATACTGTTGGCCTTCTTTGTAGCAAGGACATGTTGCTGGCTTACATTCAACTTGCTTGTCCACCAGGACTCCCACCTACTTTCCTGCAAACCTCCTTTCCAGCTGCATTGCACCCAGCGTAGTCTGGTGCCCGAGGCTGTTCCTCTCCACGGTTATAGGCTGTATTTCTAGAAGTGAATACGTGATGCCCTGAGACAAGATTGTGTCTCTTTCCTTTCTATGGCATGCTCTTGGTATTCCTCATAAGGAGAGAGGCAGAAACTAAGCTGAGATCCATTTAGTAGCCTAAACAACTATAATTAACAATGTTATTACATTTTATTAACTATGTTAATACATTGGCACATGAGAAATCAAGTACAAACACATTTTAATCACTGTTTCAGCAGGCTGTCCTAGAAGAAAATTTAACATAAAGGTAAAAAGAGCTCTTAAAACTGTTGTCAGTATTTAGGCTACTTAAGTTGCTGTAATCAGATAGTGTAACAATAGCAGCAGCAACAGAGTTTTCTAAAATGCCCTAATGTAAATGAGGACAGTACATGTATTTTAAAAGATACTTCCCTTGCTTAATAGTAAGTATTAGAAGCATATAATTGGTACTTGGCTGAGGGAAAAGCATATGGTTCTTTGTGTGTGCAGTGCTAAAAAAACTTCAAGTTGCTGTCAGTGTACATTCAGTGATATCTTTTGGATGCAGTGACCCTGATTTTCCCCTTTTGTGAGACTGGAATCTTCCGGATTATCACAGTTGAACACGGTACTGGCAGTTAAATGAATGACCGAGCTCTCTATTAGTCCCTCTCCTTCTCCCTATAGGAAAGAGAACAAGGGAGAGAGACGTATGTGTTGGAAACTAGACTACACAACTTTAATGAAATAGTGATGATGAAAAGGAAAATAATTCAATATATACAAATATATACAAACATACTATGATGCGTATGGGATCTTTACACTTGACCACTTACACTGGTCAATTTTGGTCACCTGTCTGGTCTGCTTCCTCCCACAGGAGAGTCATAGGTGTGACCCCTTTCTTCCCTTTTGATTCCAGAGCATAAGATGTTTTTCAGAACTAAGCAGTGCCCTTGGTTCTGCACACCATTTGCCAGCAGTAACTATAATCATGGAGTGTTATCAGTCCTAGAAGCAGATACTGACTGAAAAACAGACCGTTTATTTCAACACGTGCAGCTACTTGGAAGAGACTTAACTAAAAAGTAAACATTAGAAAGGAAATTAGTTCTGTCCTTGCAAACAGAGCACTGGAATAGGCTGCCCAGAGAGGTTGTGGAGTCTCCTTCACTGGAGACATTCGAAACCTGCCTGGATGCGTTCCTGTGTGATGTACTCTAGGTGACCCTGCTCTGGCAGGGGGGTTGGACTAGATGATCTTTTGAGGTCCCTTCCAACCCCTAGGATTCTGTGATTCTGTGAAACCAGAACAAGGATGAACTTTTTTTCAAAGTTCACATTGGTGAATTTCTAAATTACCAAACCCATAGATCTTTGTAGCATTTAGTTTTTCTGTTCTCACCAAGTTCTTGTCTACAGTGGGCACAATTTTAGTGGTTCATTTTACTGACTCAGGATATAGTGAAGAAAGGCTGAATCTCTTGGGTGTTTTGTAGCTGATACCCATTTTCACCACATTTGTATCAGAGACTAACATTAACACAGTAGATGTCAAACTTGGAAGAAGATTCAGTGATTTCCATGCACTCAAAAAAATTTAAGCTTGATTTGAAAGGGAACTCTGTGGACTTATCTCGTTCAACCTCCTGCTAAAAGCTGAGTCAGGTTAGATGTGTCTCTTAGGGGTCATACTCACTAAAGTTCTGAATACTTTCAAGAATGGTGATTCCACAGCTGCTTTGCCTAGCCTGTTCCAGTCTTTGACTGCCATAGTGGAGAAATGTTTTTTCTTCTCCTGAGTGGGAAAAACCCCAACTCATAACACAGCTCTTCTTACATATACATACATACATGCTTTCATACAATTTGTTATGGCTGGATTGCAGTATTACATTAAAACATAATCTGAGGGAGGTTGATTTACTGTAGAGCACAAGAAACAGTGCTAAAACTAGACTATAACATTGTTCAGTTCCTCAGTGCTAGTAGACCTTAGAGGGGATCTTCTCAATGTAGTAAGTGTGAATTTATTTTAAGTTCAAGCAGTGTGGATAGAGCGTTATGGTCATTATAGTGTGTTAGCCAGATGTGTATGTGTCATAGTCTCAGGAATGTTTTTACTCTGATGTTTAAATGCCATACATTAATTTTTATTACTACCCATTAGGCTGCACAATTATTTGAGGAAAGGTGTCCTGGTTTGAGCCAGGATGAAGCCAATTTTTCTTTTTACTGATTTTTTTTTTCCCTTCAGTAAGCTTTCTTGTAACTAGCAACAGTGTGTTCTGCTAGGCTGATAAGACAGTGGAATGTTTTTCTAACTACTGAGGCTTCAAGGCTGCACCTGCACTCTGCTGGCTCCGACACTATGGGGAGATCTGTGACCCCCCCCATAGGAGGCTGAGTTAGACAGACAGCAAAATTGGCCAAAGATATTCCATTCCATATATCTACGTAAGCTAAAAGGAAGGTCAGAGATCACAGAAGACAACCTCCTTCCTTCTTCTCCCCTTCTCTTCCGTCCATGGCTGGCGTCCGGGGAGGACTCTGTTCATCCATCACCGTCGATCCTCAGGCTTGATCTCTCGTGACCCCCATAAGTCTCTGCTTTCTCCAGCAGCAGCTTCAGGATTCCTTGGGACTCTTCCCAGTTCAGGGAAGTGCTGTGGGAGTTGCTGGGGTGGGGGGAGGCAAGAGGCTTTTGCCCATACCTGAATATATCTGTATATAATTGTATATATTTTCTTGTATGATTCATTAGTGTTTTAATTAAAGCTGTGCAGTTTAGTTTTCAATCCAGCCAAATCTCTCTCTTTTTCTCTCTCTCCTTCCCTACCTGGGTGAGAGGGGGAGGGGATCGAGAGCATTGTTGTCAGACCTGAGTCAAACAGTGACAAAAGGTATGTATTAAAATTCCATGTATTTATAACCTTGCATGATAAGGCAGCTGAGGTATCTCACAAAGTGACACTCATAACTAGATTGTGATCTTGTTCCAGATGAAACTGATTTTTTGTATTAGAATGCTAAAAGCATTGCTTAATTAAAAATGTTTTCCCCTTGATTTTTTTTAAACTCTTACCCAGAGCTCAGTATTGGTAATTTACTGAAACAGAAATGTCAAAAAACTGTGTCAGTATTTTTGATTAATAAATGGAGCATTGTCTTCCCCCTGTAAAAGTCTGTGTGACTCTTTTGCAGGCATTCTGGATACCAAATGGAGTTTTCTTTAATAGTTCATTTTTTTGTTTAAACTTCTGGTTCTCTTTTGTGTTGTTGGCTGACATTAGTAGTGACTCTGACAGCTGACTGAGTGTTATGAGCTCTCCTTCCTGTGAATGCTTGTCTGCTTTTAGCTAACATTTTGAATATTAATTATTGAGCTCTGGCTAATTCCCTTGGACAGTTACTTGGTTCATCAGTTGGCAAGTAAATGCCATTTACATCACTTGTGGTTTTTTGTTTTGTTTTGTATTTACTGTCTTAACTCTTTGGTGACCTCTTACTGCTTGAGAACCCTGATGCATATTCTTGAATCAGGAGACATACATACAGCAAAACAGAAGACACTTGGCAATTAATGGATTATGAAGGGGTCTCAAATTATCTGGCTGCCTGAGGGAAATACTGTATTCCCCCAGAACAGTCACAAGCTGTTGTGCTTTGAAGATTTACAGGAAGAGAATGATATTGGAGATTTTGATTAAGGGACCAAGGGCAGATGTTGCTAGAGTAATGGGATTTGTGCCACTCCATTATGTGCAAAACTCAAGATAACATATGACTTTTGTCATTATCCTTTTAATGAAAACTACAGTATGTGACTGTGAACACAAATCCTGCTAACTAAACTCAAGAGAGTTAGTTCACTGTACACTTGAATTCCAATTACTGTGGAAAAATAACTAAGCAAGAAGGAATCAAGCCACTAAAGCACTACAAAATTTTACAGTAATGACATTATTAAGTGCTTTTTCATTTCAATGCTCGATTTCTTTATTCTTCTGCCTGCATTATATGAGAATAAGAACAAACAATACACATTTCTATAGCAACACTGTCTTTTAGATGAATATCTGAATGGATTTTGCAAGCATCAAATGAGAAAGTCTCAGAATTACTGTGATAGTGGAACCAAAGTACAGGTGCCCTTAAATCACACTTGTCTACGTTAGAAATTAATTACAGACAATATAAGATTTAAGAGGAGTGAGAAGTGAAAGAAGCAAGGCCTGGTTTCCAGAAATGATATTAACAGGGAGGTAGCTGTTAACTGTACTTTAACTGCTGCTGTAAGGTTAATAACTTCCCTGAAAATTGTTACACAGTATTTGCTGTCACCAGTGGTAACCCTAGTTTAACAGTTCCTGGATGAAGTTAATTGAGAACATTTAAGAGACTCTTGGAATGAAATTTTAAACTTTAAATTTGAAATTTAAAAAAAACACCTTGAAATATAAATGCAAGCTATTAATCATTACAACAATCCATAAGAATATAGAATTTTTAAAAAATGTATTGCATTTTAATTAATTTAATTAATAATTTTACTTATTTTACACTTTGATCATTAAGCGTAGAATATTGATAGTATTATTAACTACAGTAGTAACAATAAATTAGCATCATATCAAATATATTTATTTATACTACAGCCTTTTGCATTATTTCAGTTAGGAAGGATTTGTACTGGAATATCAGGTATTCAATAACACAATTTTACTGGCATAGTATAAGAGTTGGAGAAGAATTTTTGTTTTCGATAAGTGCAAGAGAAAATGTATTATACTGTATCTTAAGTTTTTTTTTCTACTGGCACTGAGTTTCTGGATGTACTTTTCCATGATGAATCAGAAAGAAAATGTTCTAATCTATCATTTAGACTGTGAAGGTCTGTATATTTATAACTTCATTTTATGATTATAACTGCATTTTTATATTGCTTCATTATCTTCTGCTGTAACTTCCAGGTTTACCTATTGATCTGTCACAACTTCATATTGTGAAATGAGAATGTTTCAGGCTGGAGTAAAAGAGAAAATGGAAATCTCAGTTTCATTCTTTGTTTCATGCTTAAAATGTTGTTTGGATCCTAGTAACCAGTGAAAAAATATAGATTCGTAGACCTTCTGATGTAGTACTTCCAGTTGTTACTACTCCCACCAAGCAAACCAGGACTTGACACAGCAAGCAACAACGTGTGACCTCCAGGGAAACCTGAGCACTTTAAGAATTGTGCCAATAGATGGAACTATTTCTTACAATGTCAAGAAACACTGGTGCTTTTGGTTTGCCATATTAAGTGAAACAACACCATAGCCCTGATTTAATAATTTGATACCATTTTTAAAAGAAATTGCTTATGTTTTCAGAATTCTAGTATAAAGATTAAAATACTGCCATCTGAAATTACTTCAGCAATTCTAGCAAACTTGTCTCATTTTTCTGGAACACTAATTTCTGCTGTTAGATATCTGCCAACTAAATGTAGAAATGGTGGTTCTCATAAAGAAGTTCCTCTCTAGATGCCAGCACTATGTCAGTGGTTATCAGTGAAGGGACAGCAGGCAGTGAGTGCAGACTGAAGTATAGGAAATTCCAGTTAAACATAGAGAATGCTTTTTCACTGTGAGAGTGGTCCAGCATTGACGGAGATTGCCCAGAGAGGTTGCAGTCTCCATCCTTGACAATATTTGGAACCTGACTGGATTTGTGCTCAAGTAACCTGCTCTAGGTGATGAAGCTTTGAGCAGGGGGGTTTGTGGAGAACTGCCAGGGTTGGACTACATCATCTCCCAAAGATCGCTTCGAGCCTCAGCTATTCTGGGATTCTGTGATACATACGTGTTTGCTGTCATAAACGAGGAACAGATGTTGTGCAGGTAGATCTAAGCAGTTCTGTTTGCAGAACTCCTAGTGTGATTCACATTGGATGGAGTTTACTTCTGCATTGATTGCAGTTAGTCTGTTCAGGTAAAAAAAAAGTCACACATTGTACAGTCACATTCTTTGTCCCTTCTAATTAACCCCTCCAAAAAAAAAGGGCCTCAGTTTGGGCAGGAAAGAGGCATAATAACCCTCTTGATGATTTCTTAAACTCACATTTTGAAGATATGTACAGGGTTTTAAGCTGTGTGGTTATATTAGGATGAGGGGAGCCAAGGCAAGCAGGTGCTGTAGTAGCTACACTGTTCATTATGTAAAATAAAAAAGTGAGTAAGATACCTAAGACAAAAGTATATGATTGGACTGGGAATTTTAGTATATGCTGCCTTATCCCTTAAAATACAAGTACTCCAAAGTGAATGTGTTTGTCTAATCTGATGTAGTAAAAGAGAACTCTCTCATGGTGTACTTACTGGAGTGTTCCAAATCTTACTGGCATCTGCATAATCCAGAAATGTTCAGGATGCTTATTTTCAAACGTCTACATGTTCAATTTACTGCTGAATTTAGAACTCTTCTAGTTAGTAGCCCTTCTCCAGAATTTAAGTAAAGTTTGTAGAAAAGTTTGTTCCCTAAAAGATGTGATCTCTAGCTGCATTTTAATAAAAAAATACCAAACAATCAACAGATTTCCAACATCCAATTGTTAATGCACTCCTTTGTGTCACTGTTCCAGATGTATTTTGTAATGAATGCTTACTGGAACTGATTCATCCAGACGTATAACAATAAAATACTCACTTTTATTGTATTATTGCAATATTATTATAATTATGTAATTGAGCCATAGGCCAGATCTACAGTTCATGGTAGTGAAAGGAACATTTTTAAATATTAGAATTTTTTCTACTGTATTGTGTGAAGTTGTGGATAAGCCCCAGAATCTTTCTGGTCTGGTAGGAATATTAATACTAGACCTTATTAATCATAGACTAGGGAATTTCCCCAATGCCTCAAGAGGAAAAATTCAGCATACTTCCTGCACACCTTTTTTAGCAAATGCGTGCTCCTGCCAAAGGTGTCCAAAATCTCAGTGCAAATGCAAACGAATAAATACGTATTTAGTTACAAATGTAACTAGATAAATAACACTATATATAACAGTTCAGTTAATAACAACAGAATATGCATGAAAATAGTCAACATAATAATAAAATTTATAACTCACCAAAAGCCCATGCCACTTCACTACTTATCTAGAGCTATGGAATTATAATGTCTAAGTTTTTTTCTAGTTATTTGAGAACCCATTGGTGGGGAATCAGAATCATAGAAACGGTCTGGCTTGGAAGAGACCTTAAAGATCATCTTTTTTCAAAGCCCTGTGCCATGGGCAGTGATACCTCCCACTAGACCAGGTTGCTCAGAGCCCCATCCAGTTTGGTCTTAAACCCTTACAGGGAGGGAGCATCCACAACTTCTCAGGATAACCTGTTCCAGTGTCTAACCACTTGCACAGTAAACAGTTTCTTCCTAATGTCTAACCTAAATTTGCCCTCTTTCAGTTTGAAACCCTACAAGCCCTTGTAAAAAGTCCCTCCCCAGCTTTCCTGTAGGTCTCCTTCAGGTACTGGAAGGCTTATGTAAGGTCTTCCCAGAGCCTTCTCTTATCCAGGCTGAAAAACCCCAACTCTCTCAGCCTGTCTTCATAGGAGAAGTTCTCCAGCAGTCCTTCTGGCATTTCTGCCTGACTTCCTCTTTGTTGGGATGCATCTCTCCTGAGCTTGGAACAGCTAATCCTTGACTATTAACCAGCTTTCTTGGTTTTCTCTTCCCTCCAAAGCTTTCTCTCACAGTCTGCTCTCCTGAAGTTTCGAGCAGTGAGCTTGCTGTGCACTCTCCTTCCTGTGCTAAGGATCTTGAACACCACCACAGTCACACCTCCAGCACTGAAGTCAACACTCCCTCCTCGTGTTCCCTATCTGTCCTTCGTAAAAAGCCTGCATCTTTCCATTCCAGCACTCCAGTAACAGGAACCATCCCACCATGTCTCCATGATGCCAAGTAAGATCATAGCCTTGGAGTCACGTACACATCCATCCCTTAACTCCTCTTGTTTATTTTCCATTCTACTCACACCATAAAGATTTTCATTAGAATAGTGAAGGCTCATGTAAACATCATATGTAAAGCTGAGCTTTGTTAATTCTTGTTAAAATTGGACTCTATTTATGGAGTCACATTTGTTTTTTAAATAATAAAAAAGGGCCATTCTGCTTATAAATTTATATTTCTTGTATAGGGTAGACTTTAAACTTTAATATAATCACTTTTATCAAATCAAATAAACAGTAGCTGAAGTGAAATATAGTAGTAAGAAGTAATTCAACCTGTGGAAGGCAACTGATAAAATAGATCCTGCATTCGGGACCACAACCATAATCTCAGAATTTTAAGAACAGTAATGAAAAAACAATCCTTTTAAATGTGAAATTGTGTTTTATTAAATTTGTCCATTTCAGTGAAAATTCTTTAAAATCAGTTCAAGAATGAAAACACTGTCAGCAAAAACATTTGATAAACAGGCTTTTTATAATCACAATGAATATAAATGTTTATGTTCACTATGAATCATTTATCTTAGGGTGATAGCTTGCCATTATTTTCAGCCGTGGCAAATCTCATGTTTTCTAGTTCCTTTTTTCTTTTTTAATATCCAGTTGCTGTTTCATGTATGTAACATTATTAAGAAATTTTGCTAAATTAAACATTTCATTGTGCATCAGTTGGATAATCATACCCTAAAATCCATATAAGAAAACTTCTAGTTAACTTAAAAGAAGTCACGACGAAAGAACCTGAATAGATCTGTAGATACTTAGCTGTTCAGAGAAGTCTGAAGTGCTATACAGAGAATTTACAGTATGAGCAGCATAATGCTAAAAATTAGTTGCTTATTATAGTGAAAGATGTTTAATGTATATGTACAAAGATGTACTTTAACAATTTTAAAGAATAGGTTTTGAAGATTTTTGAATATTTGTATCTGTTGTTGTGTGGAACTGAAGGATGAATCAATGAGAGAGTCAGCTCCAGATCATAGCTGTCAGATATAGGCTGTTGGCCTCTTCTCCCTAATGTCTAGTGATAGGACAAGAGGAAATGGGGTCAAGTTGTGCCAGGGGAGATTCAAATTGGATATTAGGAAAAATGTCTTCACAGAAGGATAGGTGAGGCATTGGAACAGGGTGCCCAGGGAGGAGGTGGAGGCACTGTCCTTGGAGTTGTTAAAAAAAACAGGTAGATGTGGTGCTTTGTGAGATGGTTTGGTGGTCATGGAGGCGTAGGGCTGACAGTTGGACTTGATAATTTTGAAGATCTTTTCCAACCTTGATGATTCTATGATTCTATTTATCTTCCCTTCCCCCTTTCCTGAAGATGTACAGAGTCATAGTCATCAGTAAAAAAAAAAAAAAAAAGAAAAGAAAAAGGAGCTTTGAGAAGAGCTAAAGGCAAAATTAATTTTAATTAGACAATCAAAACAAAGATCAGCATGTGCCTCCTGTAAGGAGTAAATTGGCAATAAATGTGTATGATCAGATTGTTACATCTGTTCTTGTATTTTATCTACGTGTATTTGAATAAACAGTCTGTATTTCCTGTTTTAGTACTTTTACTTCTTGATAATAACTGTGTTTTGAGTCTTTACTATCTTTTGCTTAAGCATTTTTTTAATCCTAATCAGGTTTTAGTAATTTGTGTATCTGGGGCAGTTTGTGGTGTTTACACTTTTTTCTGGTTCATTTTCAGTAGCCTCAGTCTTCTTGAGCTTCCTAACAGGGTGTTTGCTGAGGATTTCTTCAGCTTTCCTACTGTTATTCTGTTTTGATTTGTTTTGTTTTCTCCCCTCTACTTTCTTTCTTGTTATATTTTTTCCAGACTCTTGCCTTCTTTCTGTTGAATTGGAAAGACTTGTAGACAGTGATGTATTCAGTTTCCAGGAGGATGTTTTGCTAATCAGTTTTGTAAGTCCCCAATTACAGTTTCCATTGTCTGTATATATTTTACATCATGATCAGAGATGCACATATTGAGCCAAGTGTTTGACCAAAGAAGAATTTGCTAGTCTGATGGCACGTATAAGAGTAAGGGTCTGCTTTGTAAGGATAACAGTGGGTTAGATGGAGTTTTATTTATTTAAAATACCAATTTTGTATTGAAGGTATTTGCTTGTTTGTTTGTTTTCTCTTTTAGGAATTCATTGTACGGTGTTCTATTCTGATAATACCTAGGTTTCTGGACTCAAAGCCCCTTTGATGGTATTCTGTATTTCTTACTAATTTTTAAGTCCAGTCTTTGTCTCTGTACAAGTTGCTGTACTAATCCATAGTACTACTGTTCTCTTGTTCTGTAGATTTGGTTAAGTTGTGCATATTGGTAGCAAGAGTTATTTAATAAATACATAGGTTCAGTAACATGAAAACCTTTGGTCTCTCTGGTACAACAGAAAATCTGTTGTAGGATCTTCTGACATTTTTTTGTCAAGATTTCAAATGAACTGTGAGGTCCAGGTAAGAATTAGACTATTGATTACAGGTTATTTTTACATATTTATTTAATATCCAGCCTTTCTCCTCTGCTATGAGTGCAGTGAATCTAGCAACAGAAAACGAAAAGCTATATGGCACTTTCAGCAGGTTGTATGAAATACATGGTCAAACAGTGTACGTGGAAAAAAAAAAGATACTCTGCCTAGTACTGCTAGACTTTAAAGTCTGTGAGACTGATAATATAATTACTTTGGAAAGCACATTCTTCAAAGATGCCAAGGAGTTGGTCAATCTCAGAATACTATGGTGTTTTCATGACTGTATCTGTGATGTGCTTTGGTTGGATTAGACATTCAGGTGTTGAGTAATTTATCTCAAAATTCAGTCTGAATTGAGTCTGCCATAGCTGCAGCTCCTAAAGATAAAAAACCAAAACAACAAACTTCATACTGGGCAGAACATACTTTTAACTTGGGGAAAATGAATTTAATTTACTGCCATTTAAAACAGATGTGGGTAATGAGAAAGAAAAAAGCCAAACATTAAACCAAGAAAGTTAAACAATTCTTTGCAGATAACTGCATATTGCAACTGACATCTTCAAAATACATGAAAGGATATTGAGGTTGTAAAAGAGAATGATTTCTCATTCCTGCATAAACGGGAGGGGAAAGACATTGATGTAGGTTACGCATATTCTCCTTTAGCATCATACTGGGCTTACTTGGTGAGGTGCTGGCAGCGAGGGGCTGCAGGGCAGACTGTGAGGAGAGACCAGGGGCTGCGCTGTGCTGGACACAGCCAGTTCTAGCTGGTCCCAGCTGGCTCCCCAATGGCCCACTGCAGGACTGAGCTGAGTCTGTTATCAAAGGCAGTGCTGCCTCTGCTAAAAGATATTTAAGAAAGGGCAAGAACACCAGAGAACAGTGAGGAATGAGGAAGAAAGTGTGAGAAACAGCCTTGTGAACACCGAGGTCAGAAAGTGGTGGGAGTCAGGTGGGGAGCAGGTTTTGCTCAGCAGCCTGTGGAGGACCTCATGTCCAAGGAGATGGGCATTACTGGAGGAACAGTGGCTTGTGGAGCATGCTGGAGCATGGAGAAGTGTGAGAAAAAAAGTGAGTGGCAGAGAGAAACTGTTAATTGTGACGTCTCAGTGCTGCTTGGGGTAGGGGGGAGTGAGTAGCTGGGGGAGTGTGTGGTTGTTAGCCACAAAACTTAAAAAAAACCCACTCAGTTTAATTACTTTATATATTTTTCTGTGTGGGTACACATTTATTACTCTTAAAAGATAATATTTGGAAGCTACTCCTGACATGAGCAAGGAAAACTTTTTTCCAGTCACAATGAGTACAATTATTAATTCATATGCAGATACTTCCATAATCATTAGAGAAAAAAGAGTTGATAGAATTTGTATATGAACTATGTCAGGTTGTTCTTCTTTAGGTTGTGTTGAGTTAAACATGGATTTACATTTTAAACTATATCAAGTTGTCTCTGCATTTGTAACAACTACTTTGAAAACAGACATAAATGGATCAAAACAAATATTTTGCATATGGAGTAACTTTTTATTTTCTGGTTGACTTGTATCAGAAATGTGTTTTGTACATGTTCTATGGCTTGTATAAAATGCACAAAGTAATGAGGCTCATCGTTATCATTCTATTGTCATTTCAAAGCATTGAAATGCAGAAGTCAGCATTATCATTAGTTCCACAAGTTTTTTTCCACATAATGAAAACAATTAATCAGTATAAACTGAATGTTTCAAGTCACTGGCAAGGAATGAATTAATAAAGTTACTGCAAGTAGTACTTGCATAATATTTTACATCCTTCATTATGCAGATATTAAGATTTTAGATGTATGTTCTAGTGTCCAGTCACAAAAAATGAAGGGAAAATAGAGCACATTCCAGCCATTTGCTTACCCTAAGGCAGGATCAACTGTATCTCCCTCAGTGTAAGTTACAATATGTTTAGATGTTTTTAAGGGTGATTCTATAGCTCTGAAAAATTGTAGGACATTTATTTCTATGTTCCTGTTCTTATTGGAGTTAAACCTGTTTGACGCTCCATGGGCTTGGAAGCAGTTCAACCACTTTTGAATGTTTATCATTGTCACGATCCGTGACCTATTATATCTCCTTGTTGGAGTGTATTAACTTATCAGGATTTGCTGAAAGATCCACACGTGGGTATTGCCTCACACAGAGGAGACAGGGGCTTATGCCCTGACTTTTTCGAGTGAATAACTTGCTCAGTGCTTACTAATATTTCTAAAGAAATGCACGGTTTATTGTGGGGAAAACAAAGCAATTTGGGGCAGGAGGTTCAAAAGGAGTGATTACAACACATTAAACATATATGGGTACACCTTAGTTACACATCTTATTTAAGTGAGGGAAGGAGAGGGGAGGGATATGCCCGAATGGCTGGATTATACTTTCCCCTATAAGCTGGGGTAGCCGGAATTGTCTCACCACGCGGCAGTGCAGGTAGGATGAGCTGGGTAGCAAAGAGGCTGCGGGCACTCCAAGCGCAGGTCGCCCCCCCCACCCCCGTAGCTGCGGCACGGCTGTTTGC
>NW_009970716.1:5024610-5102112 GCF_000747805.2 Chaetura pelagica
CAGCGGGCCCCTGGCCCCGCCCCTGCTTCCGGCTGCGGCTCCTCCCCTGTAGCAGCTGCCCCCCCCTACACACACAGGGGGGGTTCAGCGCCGCGTGGAGACGCCATTTTAAGTCAGTTTTGTCGGCTGACTCAAAGGACATTTCATGTTCGTGTAAGGAAATACCTGGTCCTTCACAATCATGTTCCTCCCTCCTTCTTCTCCCTAAGCTTAGCAGACATCATTCATTTAGTCTTTCTTCAACAATGGTGTCTTATAAGCATCTGATCATTCATGTTTCTCTCTCCTGACTACCTCCAGCTGAGGCCTAAAACTAAATTTAGCACTCTAAATGAAGCTTACTAATGTGAGACAAAAATATTACTTTTTATGTTGCAAACATAGCATGAAATCTTCCTCCTGTGCAAGGTGATATTTTAACTTCAGTTTTAAGTTTTAAATTCTCAGGTTGCCTCTGAAGTGCTGCTGCCTGGCAGGTTACTCCCTCCTGTACGTAGGACATTTATTTCTTACTCTTTTGTTTGGAGTGCTTTATGTACTGAGTTCTGCCCTGCTCCCTCCTTGCATGTCACTTTTCTGGCTGGTCTCTCTTGGTCTCTCTGTTCTAGTCCTCTCTTTTAGTGCTCCCCAGGACTTCACTTCATGTGCTATTTTCATAAGTATGCCTTTTATTCTACCATTAAAAAAAATAATAGTAAAAGTAGAACCTACCTTGCAGAGCCATTCTTGATATAGCCCTCCCTTTTGACAGAGTACTACCAATAACTGTTTTCCAAATACAGTTTTCAGCTGGTTTATACCCCTTTCATCTGCACCACACTCTTCTACCTTGTTTGACAGAATGTCACATCAAAAGATTTAGGAAAGTCAAGTTATGACATCTGCTCCTTTTCCTCTCTTCTTAGGGTCTCCTATCATGTCAAAAATGGAGATTAGAATGGTTGATAGTATGTGTTCCATGCTGACTTCTCTTTCAGTTTCTCCTAGTTATGACTGTTTTAGTTTTGTGGGGTTTTTTTCCTTAGGAATTGATTTCAGGCAAGAAGCCTATACATACAAACATTTGGTTCTTACCTTTTGAAGATGAGAACTATGATGCCACTTTAATTTTCTGAAATTTCAAATGTCCTTTAGGATTTCTCCAAGACAACTGCTAAAGGCTTTCACTTTATACTAACTGTTCTAGGGATCTTAAGTCTGCATTAGCCTAAACAGACTTAGAAGTACCTAACCTTTTCAACTACTCTCTAAACTACTACTTATTACCTGTTCTTATTGCTTTGGTATAATAATAATAACAACAACAACAACAACAACAACAATAATAATAATAATAATAATAATAATTCTGGTGAAATATTTAAAAATACTTACTGAGGTTTAAAATGCAAAGACAGTCTCATCACAGTTGTTCTCAGTTTCATGTACTTTATTTCAGATTTACAGGCAATACTAAACTAATATGATGTATGTAAAATAAGGTTATGAAGGCATTTAGACATGTACAATTTGCATAGAATATTACCCTTTGCTTAAACTGTAGTAATTGTTTGCATAAGAGTTAAAACTTCAAGATTTGCATCATCTTCATAATCTTATTGTGATAATGCATTTTTCTAAAGATACTCAGTTTTTATTAGATAAGAAGTGCTTGTTGTTTGGCAGGTAGTTTGATTTCTTTTAGAACAATGTATAGTCTCTAGAGAAAAAAACATTTATTGTGAATTTAAGGTAAGGTATTATCTATTTCAGTCTTTTCATACACAGCACAAATTGCATCCACTTGATAATATTAATTATTGTAAATAATTACAAATGTTTTCAGAGAGACTCACAAGAACATAAACCACACAGTTACTTCCCAGATCATGTTATCGAACGGTTTCCTGAATTTAGGTTTAACATGTAAAAGGTACAATTGAGTGTTTAAGGACTACAGTGTACTTATGTTAACCACTTATAAAGACAGGAAAGCAGCCTGGATTGATAGTAGAAGCAATGTGATTTAAAAAACAAAAAGGAAAAGAAAAGAAGAAAAATAATATTGAGCTGAAATTGCTGAAATGGTTAAGAGTTTGGGCAAGCTGTGTGTTCTTTATATATATTTAGAACTATGGGAAATTGTTTGCAGTCTTGGAGCTATAAAAATAAATTCTAGCTAATCTGAAGATAAAAAACTTGTTTAACACACTCATCTGAGTACAGATCACAACAGAACAGAGGTCTTTTCTTAATCCCTGGTTGTGGAACGTTGTTTGAACCTTGGTTACAGAAGTAAATGTTGATTTTTATTTAATATTCGCTTAAGATTGATCTCTTTTATCATTTACAAACATGTTTTTAATCACTTTATAGCAGCAGTCTCTGAAAATGCTACATATACACCTCTAGGATGTCTTAATATTAAAGCCTAACCTCAAATTAGAGTATCTCCATCAAAGATCTGAATGGAGTGAAATGGAGAGGCCTATGTTAAAATTCACAAATTTAAATCCAAATGGTAAATTTTGCTTCAAGGGAAATAATCAGGGATTTTTTTCCCCTTTGATTCATCTGCATTTCTGTTACTTCAGAACAGCTCCTACCCTTCAAGCAGCTCCTTGAAAGGCTTCACTGGAGTGATGTCACATCAGTTAGGCTGAACTGAAACTACCATTTTGAAGCATGATACAGTTTCAGAAACATGGAATTCCACTGGTTTGCATTCAGAGCAGTTTATTAGCAGCTCATGAGGCAGTCTTACTGTTGCACTAGTATTTTAATTTAATGTACATTGCAGGCAGGGGTTAACTTAATCCCACACACGTATCTGACCAGATCTAAAAATATCTTCAGAGGTGTGAAGCAGTGCATAGGCACTTTGAGGGAACAAATACATTAAAAAAAAATACAGCTTTTAAATCTTCTACTTATGTGTTCGCTTTTCCTATGAATTTGAATCCAAGTAAAGCTAATGTAGGGAGGTTTTTTTTTCCCAAACTATTTTCAAGTGCTGTTTGACTAATGCCTGGCAGTATTAAATTACAAAGTAGTCAGCTTTCTTACCACGGTGGTTTTGGTCTCACCTTTATTTTGCAAGTTAGTAAATACAAATACACATATAATAACTATAAACTAGATATACAGAGAGTGTAAATGTGTTGAAAATAAATTTTATAATGGTGTAATTGACAGTACAAGAGGCTGCTAATTATTTTAAACATTGTTTTATTAAACCTTCCCATAATGAGAATTGTCAAATTGCCACATGATTATTGCTGTAGACTATATCTTTCTATTCTATCTAAATATATATTTAGAAATATGGAGTCATGTAGATTGGAAAGGACTTTCACAGGTCAGGCAGTCCAAAGCAGCTGGACTACAAAGCAGTTAGAGTGGGTTGCTTGTGGCCTCGATGTTTGGTTTTTTTTTTATAATAATGAGGATCAAATACTGTAAAAGACTGTGTGATGTTCAAGACTTCAGTGGCCAGGACTGTGAGCAACCTCATCTACTGCAGGCTTCCTTTGACCAGGGGATTTGCACAGTTGACTTCAGGATCACCTTCCAATCTAGATAATTCTCTGAAAGCTGTATGGTGGGTGGGAGAGGGAAGACTTAGAAATGGTAATATAAATAATGCAACTAAATATATGGAAGTTGAAGGCACAGCATGATGAAATTTATATTTTTCTTCCTTAAACAGTAAAATTTCAAAATGTTTGTTGTGGAAAATAATTTTGAAATATTTTTGTCTTATCTGGACAAATCTTAATTTAGCATTGCTTTTGCAAATTTCTGTTTCCTGTTGGCTTTAATTGCCTGAATAATCTTAGCTGTTGTATTTTCCAACTTCTGTTTTCTTACTGTTGTTTTTTTTTTTGTTGTTTGTTTGTTTTTTCCTCAAAATGCACAAAATTTGTTATTTTTATACATAGAAGTTTTTGAACATCTGTAGAAAAAATCATGAATGCTTATAATGCCATTGATTATCTGTGCTTAACAATGTGTTTTATTTAGCAAAAAATAGAATGACTCAGTCATGGGTCATAAGTTCCAAGCTAATTGATCTTCTCTCATCCAGTGAGGTTACTTTAAACAGTAATCAGTTCTTGCTGTGCTTTGCCTGTCCAAGTGGCACATTGATCTGTATGTCTTACATCACAGAGACCGTGTATAAGCAGAGTTGCGCAAAAAAAAAAGTAGTAACTTTAGTCATTCCATGGCACAGATGAAGTAATACTAAAGCAATGAGAGTTGTAAGTGCTACATAGTACTACTGTGGGAAGAGACAAGTTGAGCAGAAAAGTTTATTTTTGAAACATAACACTTGCTGTCCTGAACACAACAGGCAGCTTCACAAGTCTATATTATCTCTCTGCTAATGAGCATCAAGGTCACACTTGAGATTCTAAATCCATATCATTATTCTAAGATGTGTTTGTGAAGAAAGATTCACTTGCTATGTAGTGAAGGAGCTTTTAAGGATTGCTTTTAAGTCACTTTGATTAACCTCAACAAGAGCTTAAAATACTGCAGTGTCAGAACTTTGAATGAAAGTTTTAAGTTTTCCAGAAGTGAATCAAGTGAGAAATCGATCAGAAAACCATAGCACCTATGGAGTGAGTGTGTAAATTAAACAAACAGCAAACCTATAATTCATATAATTATTGTCTGTTACAGAGTTCTTACAAAATGACAATCCTAATTATATACTGTATAGCAAAGGAATTAATGAAGGCACATTGATGAACATCAAGTTCATTGAATGTCAAATTGAGTTATTTCCCAAATGTTAAAACGGTACTTAATAGCCTTTGATGCAGCAAAATAAAATAGATGTTTTCTTTGATATGCATGTGCAGAACAAAGATGGCTTTGAAGTCTGCTTTTGTGTATTCCTTGAGCTGTGAAGAACTGACATATTATCGTAAACTTAGATTACCTGAAAGTATGAAAGCACATGAGACTTAAAAGGAAAAGTAGGACAGTTTTCTTGACAGAAAAGTAATGCTACCTCTAATGTCAGTGATGCTAATTGACTGTACTTGAACCTTCCCAAGACTTCATGTGATTAGTTTTTTTAAACTCAATTTAAACTGAGGCAAAATGAGTGATTTAGAAGTGACTTGTGATTTGTTTTAGGTACAGCTGCTTGTAAGTAAATCTTTGAGAACAATAGCCACCACTGGATAGTAAAGCATAGAATAATCTCCTAAAACTCTGCATTCTCTAACTGCAAACCAAAACCAAACGAAAGCCCCAGATTAAATCAAAAGAGCACCATCAGTAACTTATTTTTAAGAAAACAGAATGTGCTTTTCATGATCAGGAGAAAGAAGCAGAACATAAGGATACTTAACAGCGGAAAAATCCTCACTCTATTTCCTGAAGAAACACCTAATGAAAGTAGCCATGGTAATTCTGAATGAAATTCTTATAAGTAAAAATGAAATTTCTGTAGCAAAATAGTCTTAAATATTTAACACCATCCCATTTATTCTGAAAGGACAATCTAGCTGTTGTAATGAAGGTGACTGGGCAATAAATGAGTGAAGTATTATCAGCTGGTTGTTCTGACCCGTGTAGTCTATGTGAAGTTCCTGTGTGATGTGCTCTAGGTGACCCTGCTCTGGCAGGAGGGTTGGACTACATGATCTTTCGAGGTCCCTTTCAACCTCTAAGATTCTGTGTGAATCTGTGTAATTATGTGATATTTGAGATATTTTTGTCATTGAATGAGAACTTGTCCCAGAAAACAAGAGTAATATATGGTACAAAGAAGGAGACAAATCAAGTTCTGCAATCATAGTTCCTAGTCTAGTAAAATATCTCTGTAGTAAAAATGCATTAGCAGGAGACCTAGGTTTACATTTTGTTTTAAAATCTTAGAAAATTTATTTAGCTTAAAGATCTCAATGAGAAGTGAAATAACAAGATTATGTTATTCTGAATTCTCAGTGGAAGCTATTGTCCTGCATAATTTATAGCAAGTGTTTCTTTGATCTTTTATATTTACAAATGGTTTAACTAGTGAATGCAAATTTTAAAGCAGAAGTACTCTTGTTAATTCTAAAAATTTATACTTACAGTAATTATTTGGATTTATTTTATTTTGAGTGAATTTTGTAGTAAAAAACAAGTTTATGCTTCTGTATGTACTTGCAAAATCTGCCTCCAGGGTTTCCATCTCCATGTCTGGACCAGGTTCTGTAGTTATGACGAGCTTGCAATTAACTGAAAAGGAAATAGTCACCATTTTAAGCTAACAATTTACCTGATTCGTGGTCTTCCTGTCGTTTAGGTTTCCACTTACCTAGTATCCTATTGGGCTTACACATTTGTTGCTGTTTTTAAATGGCTAGCTTTCCAGCAGAACAGTGAAGCTTGTAGTTGAAAATGTGTAATTCTACTTGCTAACTGAAACAAAAAAAAATTCTTAAACAAAAATTCTTAAGAGAACTAAAAACTTGGACTCAGAGTTGGCATGCGGGCAAGATAATAGTCATACCTTTCCGACCCTGAGAAGCAGGGACTGGTAAATGCTAAGAAATACTATTTCCTACAGGCACATCTGGGATTTTGTCTTAGTTTTCATATACAGTTACCATTCAGAGGAAAATCACCATGCCAGAGTACTCAATTTATGTCAGAATATTAACGTTAAAGTAAAAGACAATTTTGCATGTATAAAAGACTTAAAAAAATACATGAGGATTCTGTGCCTTTATTTCAAAGAAAAAAAAGCAACGCACAACCAGCATTAATGACCCCGTTCATTTTCTAATCAGAGAATCACAGAATCCTAGGGGTTGGAAGGGACCTCGAAAGATCATCTAGTCCAACCCCCCTGCCAGAGCAGGATCACCTAGAGCACATAACACAGGAACACGTCCAGGTGGGTTTTGAATATCTCCAGCGAAGGAGACTCCACAACCTCTCTGGGCAGCCTGTTCCAGTGCTCTGTCATTCTCATAGTAAAGAAGTTCTTCCACATATTCACATGGAACCTCCTGTGCTCCAGTTTGCATCCATTGCCCCTTGTCCTATCACTGGTCATCACTGAAAAAAGCTTGGCTCCATTGTCCTGACACTCACCCTTTACATATTTGTAAACATTGATGAGGTCACCCCTCAGTCTCCTCTTCTCCAAGCTAGAGAGACCCAGCTCCCTCAGCCTTTCCTCATCAGGGAGATGTTCCACTCCCTTAATCATCTGACATGAAAGTCAGTGCACACTTGCAGTAATTCTTTCTACTCAGATGTCTGGCATGGGTTTTGTCAAACAGGAAATATCTAACTAAAGGTGCCATTAAAGGAACTGAAACTGAAGGAAAACCAAGTTAAGATCCTTTTACTTTCACTCCCTGCTACAGCAGACTGCTGTGAGGACTCATCCAAGTATAGCCTTGCACAGATGATGATGTATGTATTAACAGCTGCATCAGTTAGAGAGTCAATCTAGCTCATGATGTTGGAGGCCTTAAACAGTTCAGTTTCCTTTTTACCTGATGTGTATGGTCATACTGCTCTTCAGAAATATATGTAGCCAAAAGTCTCATAAAGCATAAATCTTCTGAGTATTTTAATTTTAAAATTAAGAGTTTCAGTCCCTAATCTCCCAAACCTTTACGGATGAGAATTCACATCTTCTGAATGGACTTGGATGGACTTCAGAGACTATAGCATGGGATATCAGACTTTGAGGTTGCACAATTCTTTTGTACAACATGAAAGAAGAAGCAAAATGTGACAGACAGGAATGTAGAAAAACATTTCAGATTCTGCCTGAAAATTGCTTTAATTTATGTTTAAAATTTTGATACGGTACACTACTTTTAGAGATTAATTTGATTTCCCTTTCTAACAAACTATCCTAGTGAAAGAATTCCTTTGTATTAATAGCCATTCAGTATCCCTTGTTCATGCTGGATACATATTTTAAAATATCAATAGCTTGATGGTGGTATTAGTGTTTTAAAATTAGATGATGTTAGTAATCATCATCTGATAGATGAGACTAATTGTCACGATCCGGTATTCGGACACGTGGCAATTTTTCATAAAGGTGATCCCAACTGGTGAAATTAAGACGCAAACGAGGTCAGATGTCACACGCACAACAAACTTTTATTAGAGTAACAAAGCGAAGGTCCCTAGAGCGGATAGGACAGGCAGGAAAACAGAGACAGAAAAGAGAGGAGAGAGCAGAGAGATAGAGGACAGCAAGTGAGAGAGCATAGTTACCACCCACGGTGCAGCGATGTCGTCGGTGGGGAAGTGGTTCCTGGTGGAAAAGTACTTCAAATGCACCCATAGAGTCCCAGACTTTTATACAGTTCTTGCCCGCTGCCCCCCCACTCTTCTTTCCGGAGTAAGGAAAAACTCCTATCTTCTCCGTGCTCCTCAGAGATAACAAGGGGGGTAGGTATGGCACCAGGTTAAGTCCTGCAGATAGTCTTTGTTTGGATAATTGCTGGGGTCTTTGCATAACGAAGGGGAGGATGAGACGACTGGCACCACAGGTTTAATTTATTGCAGGGGAGTATCCTGCTCTCAAAGCCAGCTGTAGATCTCTTTAGTCCAACAACATTTGTTGTTTCTCAGATGCCACAAGACACACAACAGATATCTTGAGTGTCAGAGTTCATATCTCTTGGATTGTTCGAGACAAACATTGTAAATTCTGAATGCCACACCCAAATAAGGCAACCCAAGGAGATTCAAATTGGACCCCCTTGCTTTCTAAAATCCTTCTCAGAGAGCAGCCCAGTGGCGGCTGGATCCAACCTTAAACTCAGACCTGGCCCTTCTAGTGAGACTGATTAAAATATCCTGGTCTGAGGAAATTCTCAACCATCCAATACCCCTTGATCAGACACCCAAGGTCTGTATTTGAATATTAGATTTTATTAAAACTTTAGAAGGAATACTAATACTTCAATTACTATCTCAGCATGCATGATCAAAAAGGCCAACCTCTTAAACACAAAAGTGCATCACATATATGTTTAAGCTGACTTAATGGTTTTAGGAAGGAAGCGAGAGTAGCAGAATAAAAGTTTAGAGAGATAATTGAAAGTCACAAGTCCTGGACTCAGTGTTGGGCCAGCCAACAGGGAAGAGTTGGTGTCAGTGAGGCTTCCAAAGCCCACTACTGCAGGCCCCTGTTTTACAGGCCTAGTTTCCTTGTTTCGAAAGGATGACCAAGCATGACTGAGACCTAAGACTGAGCAGCTGGAGTGGTTCTCCACCCCCTCCACCCCTTGATTGTTTTCCTTATCTCAGTTACTGTGCATGCAGGCTGCAGGTCATCAGCAAGTCATCATCATTGTCTCCATCCTCTCAGGTAGGCCTTTTGGGATGCAAACGAGACTGTTCAAAGGGTTACAATGGGGCTTTGACACCATTTCCTACAAGTGCAGGTCCTGAGAGCTGGCCCCTCACAGACATAATGACCATTTTGAGTAAAATAGATTTGCTTGTATCACTTAAAACACATCTAGGATCCAAGAACTCTTTTCCTGATGGACTATTGCAAGTATTACTCTATTCTTCCCAGTAAAATTCGCAATGTTTAATTGTTCTATGCAGTGTAGAGAAACTCCAGAATAAAAACAAATTATAGTGACTCTTTTGCTCACTTTTTCTTTTTAAAAAAAAAATACATTATAGTCTGGAGCCTGGTATTTAAAAGTTGTTTGAGATTGTGATTATTACCGGTAGACGGTCCTGTAAGGGGAATGTGTTATGTACTGTGTGAATCCCCTCCTTACTGATCCAAGCAGTCTCGGGAAACAGAAATACATTCTATATCAGCTTTGCTTTAAATAAAAGGGGTGGTCATGCTCCTTTTGTAGCAGTTCATTTTAGTCATGTCTTCGTGAAAGACAACCATCTGTGAATCCTACACAGATCACAGTTACTTATATAACACAAGTGCTAAAGAAGCAGAGGGAAACAATATAATGCTTACTCCGTTTGTGTTGTTTAATGTTAACAGGCTGCATGTCAATCATACAGGCTATTGTAGATCATAATATACCTGACTTTCTTCTTGTATTGTAGGTCAAACAATGCAGCAGTGAGCATTCTGAAATAAAATGCTTCTGTCAGACAATGGGATTTTCCGTGTGAAATACTAATTGCATTTTTAATTCAAAACAAAACCTGACACTTATTCTTTGCATATAGTTCTTTTCCCCCCTGAAGACTGAATGCCAGCTTTAGTCTCACATTTTTGTTACTGCAGATCAATTACTACATCTCGTTCAAAAGAGAATTATTAATTTATTCCTTCAATCTTTCTTTTGCAAAACAACGTTTTCCATCACCTCTTGTGATTCGGATATCCTTCTGTTCTTCAGTGGTTTAGTGGAATTTTTGGGGTAATACCAGAAGAATTCTGCTTGCTGTAATTCTTAATACTCAGAAACATAAAACCTTTAGAATAGATCAGACAATATATTATATCAGTTCTACTAGGAAAGTGGGGTAATACTTTCAAAAGCATTTAAATTACTTCAAAATGGAAGCAGGAATATTTTTTAAGAAATTAATTAAGAAATAAAATAGTAATCTTTGAAAATTCATCTTAGTTTCCTATTGTTAATTAGAAAATAAAAAAAATCTCCAAGAGTCAAAATATTGAATCCATATTTAATTTTTGTACATTTGGCAATGAAAGGAAGAAGCCTAAATTAAATATACATTTTGTATATTTACATTTTGTACAGTTGACTATCTCATCTCGAGTAAAAAAGCCTGAACTCTGAAGAAGAACCTGCCTAGAATGTTATACTTTGAAAGGGTTAGTGTGTTATTCAGCCCAAAAATCTTATTTTGGGGTTACAGGAAAGGTTCTTTTGGAACTGTGAGTTCCCGGTCCTCAAATACTCTCCTGAAAGAGGGAGATAAAACAAACTACAAAATCTTATGTAATAGGGATAATGAAAAAAACAAGCCAATAAAATATTCTGATTAGAAAACTCAATTAAAGGAGGAGAACCATATATTACTTCTTCCTCTATTAGTATTCATGTCTGGATTCTTCTTCTGCTCCCAGAGGAATATCTTAAATACCACTGTGCAAGATATTCCAGATGAAAGTACCTGACACCTTTATTGGTGGCATGTGACTATGCAGAAATCAGTTCAAGAAGCTGACTTAAGATGTCTGTTCATTATTGTCTTACTTTCTTTGCTCCATTTGCTTCTTCATGTCTCTGGTTCATTTTTAGTGATATATAGATTGAGAGCTACTTAGAGCAGAAGCTTGCTTTTTGATTACTTGTCTTTACAGTGCCCAGCACAATAGAGCTCTGATCTTTGATTGAGGTACACATAAAAGAAAAATCAGAACTAGATAAAATAAGCCTCCTGGACTGGCATTCTCTAAAATAACTCAACTCCACTGAAATCAGTTCATGTAATTGTAGATAATGTCCTAAGCATAAGTAGGGTTGCCAAAGTCTTTTAACTTCGGAGGAGGGTGGTAATTTTCAGTAAATTGTAATTAATCTCTTAGTCCGATGACAGCTATAATAAAGGATTTTGAACTAATTTTCCTGTCAAGCACCAGAACTAGTGTTTTATAGTATTGTCTTTCCTATTTTGAATGAAAAATTATTTGGACAATACACTTTTTGACATATGATCTTGTTCAGCATTCTGGCATGAGTAGCTACTTAGCAGTTTATCAACTTGACTCTTCCGAGATAACAAGGGGGGTAGGTATGGCACCAGGTTAAGTCCTGCAGATAGTCTTTGTTTGGATAATTGCTGGGGTCTTTGCATAACGAAGGGGAGGATGAGACGACTGGCACCACAGGTTTAATTTATTGCAGGGGAGTATCCTGCTCTCAAAGCCAGCTGTAGATCTCTTTAGTCCAACAACATTTGTTGTTTCTCAGATGCCACAAGACACACAACAGATATCTTGAGTGTCAGAGTTCATATCTCTTGGATTGTTCGAGACAAACATTGTAAATTCTGAATGCCACACTAATCATCCCAATTCTGTCACTGCAGCAGTGTGTATGTTAACTTGTTGAACACCAGAAAGCGCAGTTCCTTTTCTGTGGATATGCTTGGTATCCAGTCATTGGTCTTGTCTACAGTAGTATATGGCAGTGATCTATCCTATCTGGGACTTTATATCTGTTTTTATTTGGCTTCATGAATCACAGAATCACAGAATTGTTGCAATTGGAACAGACCTCTAAGAACACCAAGCCCAACTATCAATACAGAAAAAAACTGCCATGCTCACTAGAGCATATCCTGAGTGCTATGTCTATATGTTTTTTGGTCACTCTCGAGTTTGATGTAATGTTCAAAATTGTTGTGGCATTTTTTTGAAACTAGGCATATGTGGCATTCAGAATTTACAGTGTTTGTCTCGAACAATCCAAGAGATAAGTGATGAACTCTGGCACTCAAGATATCTGTTGTGTGTCTTGTGGCATCTGAGAAACAACATTTGTTGATGGACTAAAGAGATCTGCAGCTGGCTCTGGGAGCAGGATACTCCCCTGCAATAAATTAAACCTGTGGTGCCAGTCGTCTCATCCTCCCCTTCGTTATGCGGAGACCCCAGCAATTATCCAAACGAAGACTATCTGCAGGACTTAACCTGGTGCCATACCTACCCCCCCTGCTATCTCAGAGGAGCATGAAGAAGATAGGAGTTTTTCCTTACTCCAGAAAGAAAAGTGGGGGGGCAGTGGGCAAGAACTGTATAAAAGACTGGGACTCTATGGGTGCATTGGAAAAAAAAAAGAAGAAGAATGAGAAGAAGAAGAAGTACTTTTCCACCAGGAACCACTTCCCCACTGACGACATCGCTGCACCGTGGGTGGTAACTGTGCTCTCTCACCTGCTGTCCTCTATCTCTCTGCTTTCTCCTCTCTTTTCTGTCTCTGTTTTCCTGCCTGTCCTATCCGCTCTAGGGACCTTTGCTCTGTTACTCTAATAAAAGTTTGTTGTGCACGTGACATCTGACCTCATTTGCGTCTTAATTTCACCAGTTGGGATCACCTTTATAAAAAATTGCCACGTATCCGAATACTGGATCATGACAGCATAACATCTACCTCCTCTCAGTCACCATTAACCTTCATGGAATGTCAAAGTCTTTCAAGGGGAACAGAGAGCAGCCCCTGCAACTACTATTTGTATTGTCCTTAATATCTTTGGATGAATCCTGTCCAGTTCCAAATTATTAACACCAAATGAGTTGTAGACTTTATTCTGCTAGGCTTTGGAAGCAAGTTTCATCATGCCCTATTCTGGGGAAAATAAATGAGATAAAAATTTAAGATGTGAGGCTTCCAAATCCTAGAGGAGAGAGACATCTGAACTGTGTGATCCAAGTTCAGTGTTCCTTCTAAGAAATAGGATACCTGGTATGGATTGAAAGGGAAAATTATATAAAATTCTTTGTAAGCATCTTTGTAGATCTTAATGACTATGAAGTGTGTGTCCTGTATAGAAGCAGTAATGTCAAAACTCTGATGTAGAGTAAAAGAAGCGTTCATCGCAAGGCCATGCTTTGCTGTTTTCCTTTTCAGTGTTGTGAACTGGACATCTGGTGCAGAAACTGGCATTTTGTGGAGGCCTAGAGTATAGGACACCTTCATTAAGGGCCAGGGATCTGTCAAGATTTTCTGCGATTTGCCCAGAAACTACCTTGTTGCTGTGACTCCTTCCCTGATGGGCCTTTGAAGTGTCCAGGACTTTCAGTTTTTCTCTGGATGTGCTCAAGAGAGGGTTGAGTATCTTCCAGGTGTGATAAATTTGGTGGAGAATTTATGGCTGAAATTGTTCTTTGGTATTTATCTTTAGTTAGATCTTTAATCTTCTTTAAGTGAGTTTCAGGAAATGGAGATTTTTGTAGCAAACTTTACTGATTCTCAGAAACTTCTCACCGGTTTTAAAGAAGACAATGTTGTAATAAGACCCTGTAGATCTATTTTCAAAAAAAAAGAATTTTAATGAGGATGGGAAACAGTTTTCAGTATGACAGGTTCTAGAAACTGCAAACTTGTCATATTCCTTGAACTGCATAAAAAAATGGGATTCAGTGTAACAATATTAATACTACAGAATTTGGTGGTATTCTACATAATACACAGCTATCTCCAGTTTACATTAAATGCAAAGCACTCAAGATTATATAGATATATAGCATGTAAATTTGAATTACTAACAGAAATACAAGCTATTCTGCTCAGCTCACTGCAGCTGTGTCATTTGAGTCAGCTCCATAGATTATTATAAATCCTTTTAATTAGTGTTTCTTTAAGGATTCCTGAAGTTACAAGCTAAAAGAAGACCATAGATTGATTGAATCTTTATCCCTCGGCATAAATATCTTCACATGAACAAAAAAGATCAGAAGTGACACGTTAGAACTGCAGGAACAAAAATTACTGAGGTTGAACAAGCTAGGCTTACAAACTTGGATTGTATAAGTGATCATTTCACAGGGTTAATCAGATTTAGAGTCAATCTGATCACTCACAGTTAGGAATACTAATACATTTGTAAGACTCCATCTCTGCTGAAGTTTACTTCCAGGAATATTAGACTTTTCAGAGTTTGCAAGGACACTCAAGAGAAATTATATTTCAGTACAGAATAGCAGAGTATCCAGGTGGGTACAAACTCTCTGGCACCACACTGTTATGAAGAGTGGCTTAATGAAAGCACAACCCCAACCTCTCTCTGAGGAGAACAAGTTCAAAAAGGGCTTAAGTTGCTGTTATCCACCAGAAGGAGCAGAATCAGCCAATCAATGAATCAGAAACTATATATCTGATTGAAGTTCTGTCTTGGGTTTCTTAATTCCTTCAAACAATAAAAAGCAGCTTAGGTCTGGTGTGTGGAAAAACAATACTTTGATGTCAGTCTTTTCTCTTGGATAGATAAGCTTCGCTTTTCAAAGGGGCAGGAGGGAGAAGGTAAATTCAGGTTCTAAAGTACGTGTAGACTGTGGCACACTAAGAGCTTTTCTGATGATGTGCTGGTTAAAATCGGTTTTATTTTAATTATTTTAAAACATTTTATGAGGTTCCTCTGTTTATAGTATAATATAATTATCTACCTAGATGTTTGGAAACCTGGAGATTTATTTTATTAGAATGGCACTTTTAATGGCACTGCTCTACAATACTGTAGGTAAAATATCTACTTTTTTTTGGAAATGTCACTTTCTGTCACAAAACAAATCTTGCAGATAGCAGAATTTCACTTTAACTGTGGAAGTATGTAGCTAATAAGAGTCAGCCTAGGTTCCAAAATTATATTAGGGTACTGTCATCATTCATTAACAAAGTTTACACATATGCAGATGTAGAAACCTACAGGAAAGTATTCAAACCTGTTTTTCAATAACTTCTGATTATTTTCAAAAACGATTATTTTTTTTTCTGTTATTAAGATGCTTATCCTGTCTTTATTGGCTTTGAAGATAAGTATGTAAATTTTTAGATTGTTAATTTTCAGTTGTTATTTTTGAATTTTTTTCTGTAGATAGCTAAGTAAAGTTAAATTAAAACAAACCTACATTTTTGAATGAAATAAAATACTTCAAGCTGTGTCAACGTGATTGTTTTTCCTATTTCTTTCTCCTTTATTATGCCAAAAACCACCACCAAAGTAACATTTCAACATTGTATTTCAAATCAGCTGCCCCACAAAGTAATACCACTTTTTACTTGCATTTCAATAAGGATCTATATTTTTTTCCTTAAAATAGTGCCAGATAATAATTGTAAAGTGATGTAATGCCTTGTGTCAAGCCCTGTTAAAAAGGAAGGAAGAAATAGGGTTTTTTTGAATAATATACTTTCACATTTTAAATTGTATTAACAGCTGTTGTAGAAAATTGGGTTAGTTTGTTAATGTCCTTCCAAGAATTGATTAATAGGATGGTAGTGAACTAGTCCAATATGGAAATGCTTTGGAAGGAACAACTTGAACATGTTATTTTACATGAATTGGTAAGAACAATACACTAACTCTTGAAGGAATTCTAATAATTGGTGACTTCTTAGTTTTGTTATTTAGTCATGTATGCTATGTAATAAGTGCTGCATGGAGGCTATTCTGCATCTACAAAAATGTTCTATCTTCCCTTTATCTCTATATATCAGATCGCCAAAGTCTCAGTAGAATCTATGAGAAGTCTAGTTGTATCACACTGTTGTAGTGATCATGCTTTGGGTTCTGGAGTGCTTTTGTGATACATGCCTTTCTTCATCTCATTCCCCTTCAGTAGTTGATTTTCATTTTGCATTTGTTCTTGGTCATACCATAATAGTATATGAATTGTATAGTACTGTAATAGTAAATTTTGATTAATGACCTAGTAATTTGAAATTTGATTTTTTCAAATAAAGGATTTATTGGGCTTTTCTCATCCAGAGGGGGTGATTTCTCCCTAAAAATCAAACTAGTATCAATTAATCTAAGACAGTATTTCTTATATCTGAATTTATGATTCAGCATTCAATTTCAGAAGTGACTGCTTGAAAATATATTTGAATTCTGAACTCTTTGTTATGAAAATGAAAGTGAATTCCTCATTTTTAATTGCAGCAATTAGCAGTGAAAAATAAGAGTGAAGTCTAAACTTTCTTAACATTAGCATTTCTAATTACCTAATGTCCCATTTTTACTGAGTGTTATATAGCAATTTAATTGCTTTGTAATAACTTATGAGCTATATTTGCAGAGTGATTTTTCTTTACTTCTTTGCTCGATTTACATAATTTTGCATAATGTAGGTTAGAGTTCATATTCTTCTGAAGTTTTTAAAATTCCTTATTATATCAAACACTGACTTAGATAAGTTCAGATGATTCATACTTTTCAAAGTTTTATATTATGATCTACAGTTGGGCCTATTAATCTTTCACCAAGTTAATTAAATAATAATTTGAATTGAAAAAATGGAAAAGTAGGGACAAAACTATATAGAATTTATGTAGACTTTCAGTCTTAATTGCTTGCTTTTTGCAAGCTAATACATGTTCACATTTTCACATATATGATCACATATATATCTTTGAATTCTCAATGCCCACAAAGCCAAAAGCTAAGTAGAAGGTGCATAAGTTTAAAACTATAATTTTACACTTAAAACTAAAACGTTATGCTTTTATGTGGCAAAAAAAAAGTCTACTTCAGAAGTGGAAAATAATGGGCAATTAAAAACCCGAGAAATTTGGCAAGGAAAATTAAGGTTCCTGTGTCCAAACAGCAAACAGAACATTACATGAGCTGGAATATGATGATGTTTTAACTCAAGGATGGTTACACATTTCATGATAATTAGGTCCTGATTTTGTTTTTTTTTTACTGCAATTTGAAATGTATAAAATTTCTCAAAACTATAAATAAAACCGCTTTTTTTACATCCGATCATATTTCAAGAAAACTCTGCCCTATAGATTGCATCTGTATTTATTTAGAAGTCTGATTGCAATCCAAGTCAGAAGCTCTCCAATTTTTGCCAAGTCTCCCTGACAAGGCTGGAATATCTCATTCTGCAAGCTCTTAATTCCTAGTTCTTAATTTGATATTTGGCAGGTGAGAAAGTGGAGAAAAGACAGAAGCTTGCAGAAAACAAACTTTCCTGTTTGTTTCTTAAATTTGGCTGGCATACTCCCATGCAGAGAGTAAAACAAAGGTAAAAATATGGTGCTAAGGCAAAAAAAAATATTTCTGGAAATATTTTCCCTGTATTATATAGGAAGGGAAGAGCATATGGCAAATTTTTGTTTGTGGTATGTTTAAGCTCTCTATTGATACATAGATGTGTTCAGTTGTGGGTTTTTTGGGGTTTTTGTTTTTTTTTTTAATGCTTTTTGTTTGTTTTAGTGGTGTTTTGTTTTTTTTTAATGAATTTGTAAATTATGATGAGGAGAGTGGAATCTCATCTGTAAATGGTGGTGCTGTGTACAGTTCTCTATTGGGACAACAACATTGGGCACATACTTTGTATGCCAAAACTCCATGAACTCTTAGGAAAAGGTGATGCATTCTACTGGGACCTAAACATTGACTGCATGGGAATTGCTCAGAAGGAGACAACTGTCTGCTGCGAACTGTCTATACTAACCAACCCTCTGCTGCCAACTCCCTACTCCCTTGCCAGCTCTCTGCCAGATGCTTCTACACCACCGACTCTCAACCGGGACAAATCTACATGGATTGGCAGATGGGGCACAGCGCTTCACTGGCCTTCCTTCCCATGCAGCACTGCACTGGTCCTCCCCATGCACAGCCAGCTCCATAAAACCCTTGTACATTGGTGGGGGACACAATATTTCATAAGGAAGGAGAAAATCACCCCAGATGAAAATTATTCCATTCCAAGTTTTCATTAAAATTAGTGTATTACTGGTACGAAAATATTCATTAAAGCGCTTATTTTATCACAAATACAGGAAGCATTTGTGACACACTGATACCGTTTGACTCAGGTTTGACAACAATGCTCTCGATCCCCCCGCCCCCACCCAGATAGGGAAGGAGAGAGAGAAAAAGAAAGATACTTTGCTGGATTGAAAACTAAAGCACACAGCTTTAATTAAACACTAATTATGTAAGAAAATATGTACAATTATATACAAATGTGTTCAGATATCTGCAAAAGTCTCTTGCCTCCCATCACCCCCAGCAACTCCCACAGCACTCTCCTTAGATGTGAACAGTCCTGAAAAATTATGGACTGCTGCTAGAGAAAGCACAGAGTGATGAGGATCAGATGAGCTCGAGCCCAGGGTTCAATGGTGATGGATGGACGGAGTCCTCCCTGGATGCTGGCCATAGACAGAAGAGAAGGGAAGTTGTTTTTTGTCATCTCTGACCTTCCTCTGAGCTTTTGTAGATATGTGGAATGGAGTATCTCTGGCCAATTTTGCTGTCTGTCTAATTCAGCCTCCTATGGGGGGGTCATAGATCTCCCTGTAGTGTCTGAGCCAGCAGAGTAAAGATGCGACCTTGAAGACCCAGCAGTTAGAAAAACAGTCCACTCTTACTAGTTTTAGTTGGAACGCTCTGCTCCTAGTTAAAAGCAAGCTAACTGAAAGAAAAAAAAAAATCAGTAAAAGGAAAATTTGCTTCATGATGGATCAAACCAGGACACACACATACTAGCAAAATATGTGGGCTTCATAACATTTCTGGATCTTAAATGAAATCTACTATGTAATGTATGAAAGAAGCTATATATAAACATATATAACATTGAAAACGGATATTGTAGGTCTCATGTAGGCATATGTGGTTTGATCTGTTTGTTCACCACAGGGCTGTAGAGAAGATTATTAACATGCAAAAGACATAGTCACATCAGCATGACTTCTTAAGCTAATAATCCCTGCCTAAAAACAGGGTTTACTGGCTTAAGCAAGGACCCATGCTATGAAACTTTGCAATTCTGAGTTTCCAGTTTCTGAGCTTCTTCAGTTTTAACCATCCAAGGCATCATATGAAATCTGTAAATAGACATATAGGCTTATCATAAATGCCACAAATACCTGCAGTGCTGTGTCCATTTTTGGGCTTCTCAGTGCAAGAGAGATTTGTAGCTACTGCAGAGAGTACAGCGAAGAGCCGCTAAGATGATGAAGGGACTGAAGGATCTCTTGTATGAGGAAAGGCTGAATGAGCTGCGACTGTTCAACTCGGAGAAGAAAAGGCTCAATACCTGAAGGGAGGGTGCAAAGAAGATCATATAATCATGGAATCATAGAATGGTTAAGGTTGAAAGGGACCTTAAAGATCATCAGGTTCCATCCTTCCTGCTATGAGCAAGGACACCTCCCACTAGACCAGGCTGCACAAAACCTCATCCATCCTGCCCTTGAACACATCCAGGGACGAGTCTTCCACAACCTGCCTAGGTAACCTATTCCAGCACCTTACTACCCTCATGGTGAAGAATTTCTCCTGATGTCTAACCTAAATCTCCAGTCTTTCAGTTTAAAACCATTACCCCTTGTCCTATCACTGCCCTCTCTGGTGAAAAGCCCCTCCTCAGCTTTCCTGGAGGCCCCCTTCAGGTGCTGGAAGGCTGGTATAATGTCTTCTTTTGATTCAGCCAAGGATGCAGTTGGCTCTCTGAGCTGCGAGCGCACGCTGGCGTCTCATGTCGAGCTTCTCATCTACTACTATGCCTGAGTCCTTTCCCTCAGAACTGCTCTCCAGCCATTCTTCCCCCAGCCTGTATTTGTGCCTGGGGTTGCGCCAACTCAGGTGCAGGACCTTGTACTTGGCCTTGTTGAATTGACATTGGCCCACCTCTCAAGACTCTCATAGTCCCTCTGGATGGCATCCCAGATGGAGCCAGGCTCTCTTCAGTGGCAACCAGTGACAGGACAGTAGGTAATGGACACAAACTGAAACACAGAAGGTTCCCACCAAACATTAGGAAACTTTTTTTTACTTTTGGGGGTGACAGAGCACTGCCATAGGTTGTTGTTCAGGAAGGTTGAGGAATCTCTCTTCTTGGACATACTCAAAAGCTGTCTGGACATGATCTTGGGCAACTAGCTCTTGGTGACCCTACTTGAGCAAGGGGTGGACCAGATGACCTCCAACCTCAACCATTCTGTGATTCTCTGCATACCTTTCATTAGGTTAGTCTCATCAACTGATTCAATCCTTGAGTGTCCAGCAGTGGCTTTCCCAGTCTTAATTGCAGTTACATCCTGAAGAGCATATGGAATACAGCTCTCCAGCATTAATTTTTCTATTCTTTATAATGGAATAATCCTAAATGCATGCTAGCAAGATTTAGATATAACAGCATTTGATGAAATATATTAAACTAATATAGCTGTAATAAATAGAGCATAACGTGCAAGGGAGATATCCTTGAAGTATAAGTTAATACAGTTAAATACTTCTCTCATGCCTCTGCAGAAAGTTTATTCTTAGAAACTACTTAATTGCTGTTGAAATGTGTTTTGCATCTTCTTTTGAAGCATCTGGTGGGAGACATCTCTACAGCCTGTTATGTTAGCCATCTGGAGAGCCTTCTGTAATTACAGACAATTTCATACAGATATTGCAGAAGTTGTTTTATGGGATGCCCCCTCATTAGAAGTTTGCCAGTGAGAGAGCCTGGTTGGATAAATCGTTGCAATTTTAAGCTTCATCTGTTTTTTCTTCTTGGCTAAACTTCATTCATTCATATTTACTCATATTACATTATAGTATTACATTAAAATTATTGCAAAGGAGCAGAATAAGTTAAGTGTATGACACTACATGAGTAACTGTATACAATTACAGATTTTGCCAAACCTACTACCTAAAATAGTCCTGCCTCTTTAAAAAGAATTTGAACATGGTGCCTGTTGGTTTATCAGTTATGTAGAGTTACGGCTCACCCTGTGTTTCTGGTTAGATGAGCAGCTTAGGGTCACACTGGTTTTTGTTTGTATGTTTTCTTTAGCTTGTTTTTTTTTCTTTTTTATTGGTATTCATTAAAGCACATTTCTTCTGTGCTACAGGACTTGTTGATTTGAAGTTAGTCTAATGGGAAAAACATTCTCCTATTATCCCTTGTGTGTACAGAAAGTTTATAGTGAAATTAGTAATGTGTAGTTAAATTCATGTGAGACTTTAAATTGCATGTTTCAGAGCATGGTATGTTAACACATTTAGGTATGTTATGAATAACATAGAGCAGCTACTGTAATTTCCTCAAGTGTGCCTTCACCATAAATCTGACAAAGATGTTTTGGTCTGCTGCTGTGTGGTAGTTTCTTTGATTAAGTATGTTATTAATTCCTATACACCTTTAATAGAGAAGCTGGTATTTTATGAAAGCACTTCTGAGTTGACATACATCAAACATAAATTGTCTGTGAAGTGACACATTAAGGTAACGAGTTGAGACTCATGGTAAACACAACTTTTTTTTTTTTCTTTTCCCTTTTTTCCCCTTTTTTCCTCCTTCAATAATATGATGAATTCTAATGGCTGAGACATGGAATAAAATTTTAACATCACTTGTATATAGACCACTAACATGCATGGTCAAAAACATTATGGCAATATATTTGTCTATGATACACTGATACAATCTCAGCAAACTGAGTGTTCGTTGTTTCTGGTTTGAGCAAGTTCTGCACCCCACAGCCATCCTTATTCTGCCAATAATACTGACTAGCTTTGTGGGAAATGGAAGTAAATTATCTGTATTAATACTTAAGGCCAGAAATAATTCTGTTATTGCAATCAATATGTTGATGCAGGTATCACTGTTGTTAACCAAAGACAAAAATGCAGACAATAGGTTCTGACAATTCATATGCAGTCAGTCTCTGGAGGACCTGGCTTTTCCTGTGTCTGGTTTGGATTATAAAGATAAAGGCTGGTTTTTTGTTGTTGTTTTTTTTTTTTGTTGTTTGTTTTGCTTTTTGGTTTGTTTTGTTTGTTTCTTCTTATTTTTTTTTTTTTCCTTTATTGAAAAATAGAGAGTATGGCTTTTGAAATAAAAGTAAAATACTTTTGAAGTATTTTACAGGTTAAAGGACTAAAAATGTACTATGTATAAATTAGCTGTTTTAACTAAAACGTTAAAAAGGTGAATGTTACATTTTACAGAGGAAAAGTAGAGATTTGAAGGATAGATTTGCAGTATACAAACTCAGAGCTGGGGAGGGGCAAAGCTGGGGCCAGGAGGGAAGAAAAGCAGCTCTTTAAGCACAATGTCATATTCCTTATGCGAACACTGCTGTGGTTCTTTAGGGAGTTCACAGAAGGTTCTACTTGACCGTGATGAGGAAAAGCTCTTTTTTCTTCTAGACCAGTGGTCCTTAGTAAAGGACAGTAAAGACAAAAAATGTAAAAGGCAGTCCCTAACATTTCAGGGATGTGACCTTATGCTTCCACATACTTTCTTGTTGAGATATGTGGCTTGGACTTAGGAAGTAATATTAATGCTCCTGTGTTCATTTGACCTTCTGATTTTTAAGTGATCCAAATAAATTGTATACTGAGAGTCTTGGATAGATGTGGTAAAAATTAGCCTTGAGGGAGATGGAAGTACTATGTATGGGAAGTGCTGTTCTGTAAATCCATAGTGCAAATGGTGAGATACAAGTACAGGTAAAAATGTGCTCTAAACTGTCAGAACCATTATTGTTCCTGTTTTTTGAAAAGTACTGTATGGAATGACGTATAAAGAAATGGAGCTGGAAAAGTAAATGCCTAGTCATAGAACTCAGAAATACCTTGCTGTTGAAGCTGTATTTAAGAGAATGATGTATATACTTTGTGAAACAGTGAAGAAGCAGCACTGTTTAAGCAATTGCTCTTTATTAGCAAAGCAGATTCCAGAGCACTGGCCTGTACCTGTTAGTAAAACTAGCAGCATGTATCTGATGTAGTCAAGATGAAATTCATCCTATATTTCACTAGGATGAAACTGAAAAGTCTGCACATTGCCTGGAATAAATCTTTGCTTATGAATCCAAATTAGTAGAACAAAATAAGGAATAGCATGGAGTTAAAAAACTTTCAAAGCAAGAAAGTGAAACAGGAGAGCATGAATTCCATATAGATAATTTGATTATTTGTTTTGTGCTTATTTTTCTCCCATTGTGTTGTCATTGCTTCCTTTCTGTTTTGACAAGAATTTCAATCCAAACCTTGAAGGTATTTTGGTTAAAATATTTTTGAACTTAAGGTTTTGTAAAGTAAAAATATTTCAGCAGTTTTCTTAGGCCTGCTTCTGAGGGAGATAGTGGAAACTGTAATTTATTTAGAATATCTTTTGTTCTCATTAATTGCCTAACATAGAATTATCTACAATCTAACAGAACTTTTTTTTACCTGCTACTGTCTTCCAAGAAGCATGAATATAATAGCAATAAAACTCAAAACTGACCTAGTAACAGCAGCAGTGGTACCATAATATTATCATATGCTCCTATTTATAGTTTATACCACCTAGTGGAGTCTGAATATATGCCTTGTTACTTAAGGTTTTCCTGAGAACTACTTTGCTACTTAAACTATTTTACCTCATTCTTATTGTTCTCAATATATTTAGTGCTGAACAAATTTTTGCCAAGAAGCTTCTGTAGTCTGGCAAGTAGTATGAGAAAACATTAGTGCTTTGAACGTTGTTTGTGCAAAGTAAACACTAGGTTCAAAAAAGAAGAAAAGATTAGCACATCTAGAAGCAAATTTGATATCGCATATCTAGAAATCTGATGTGCCCTGAGGACACTGATTTAGAAAGGAACATCACATAGCTGTGAAATTTGTTGAAAAATCATGCCATTCAGCTGATGTACATAATAGCTGTTCTGTGGTAAGCAGATACAGGGGGAAAAATGAAAGCACTTCTGTTTTGCAGGTGGGGAATTAAGGAACAGAGGGAATTGCTGAAGTAAATTCTCAAAGCATTTGAACTGATGGTTTTGTAATTAAATAATTTAATTTTAAGGTAGAAATGATGTTCAGCTTCCTCTGATTAGGTGAGAACAGTGTATTCTTATTTCTAAACATAAGCTCTTAAAAATGTTTATTTATATTAAGATCCATGCTTAATACGTTTCAGAATCCTGAAAATCCACTGGGGCTTCAACTTCCCCCTATGCTTGTCACGTATGTCTGACAAATTAGTGTAGTAATGATACCTTGAGTTCACTGTACAATCATGCCTAATCCAGGGAGCAGGCTAAGACTAAAATACTGGACTGTTTTCACTTTGTTATTTTTCTCTTTGCTGAACATACACTGATGTTAAAAAAACCCCTAAAAGCACAGTCTTTAGTCTTATGGCCGATGCAAAAGCATGTTACTGACAAGCCTCTGAATCTGCAATGGGCAAGAGGTGAACCAAGTACTGCTAAGTTACCTAGAGAAAACTTTTCTTTATTCTCACAGTGTCCTTTCAGCTCAACTGAAAAGATCATAAAACTGTTACATCAAGTATTTTTTGAAAATATTTCATTAAGTAGGATATAAAGAATCCCATATGTGCCTCTGTGGATATTTTTGGGTTGATATATCAAGCAGATTTACTAAAACTGGTTGGTTAGTGCAGGCTAGCAAGTCTGTTCATGGCCAGCTCTGGTTACCATTCCTGTATCTTTCCACATTTATTACTTCTCTTCACATGTAAGGCTCATTCCTTGGCTTTCTTTTCTCTAATAAAAATGGAGAAAAAAACATGTACATTTTAAAAAGAAGCAGAAGCCTATCAAAAAGAAAACACTCCAGTGCACACAATTCTCCCCTCAGGGACAGGCTGAGAGGAAGAATGAATGGCACATGACAGCTGTTGGGGTTTGGTTTTGTTTAATGCAGTGCAGGCAGACACTGGAAAGGGTGGCATCAAAATCCCAAAGAAAATGAAACGTATCACTGAGCTATCAGGAAATTATGTGGAAATTCACATTGTTGCGGTTCTATTATGCCTGTAGAGAAGAGTTAATCTCTAATAGCTGCCATTTTCTTCTTAAGCTGACACCTTACTCTTATTTTTAATTTTTTTTTTATTTTATTTTTTTTATTTTTTTACTGGCTTATAAGCCATGTAATGCCTGCAAGAAAAAGGTAATATTCATCTGCAGTCTTCACTTCTTCCTGCAGTTCTTACTACGTGCATGTTATTGAATTTAACACATAAATATTTCCAAGTTTCTGTAGCATTTTAATGCGTTTTCATTTTCAATAATGACGTAAGAAACGTACCTAAGTGAAATATTAAGAAACATGGCTAAATGCAATAGAGATGCAGATCTGTTTAAAAAAAATAATTGTTTATTTCTTCTTAAAGAAGTTGAGGGGTTTGGTGGCTTTTCTTAAATGTTTCTTTCTTGCTTTGCATTATGAAGGTCTTTTACAACCAAGGCATGAGGATGGCAGGGGAAAAGAGAAGCGGAACTTGGTGTAGATGGAAGGCAGAGCAAGATGTCAGGCCAGCTGTCATCCCAGCTAAAAAGCTGTTAGAAGTATTCCTGAGCATTATTTTAGTGATAATTAATTCAGATCCCCTCCATGCCCTCCAAGAAATGAGTGACTCCTTTTCTTCCATTAAGCCCTTAGAATCTTTGATCCAATATTTACAAGTGCAGTCTTTTGTACAAGAAATGAGAAACTTTTTCACTTCCTGTCTCTTCCTCCCCTCCTGTCTTCCTCCCACTGGAACATTTTGGCTGATTTGCCAGTCAGAAGTAGGCAGGAGCCTGCTGAATACAGGCTTCTCTTGGACAAGTGATACAGATTGCTTTAAGCACACTAGTGCCCATAGTTCAGCCAGACAAACAGATGGAGAAAAGTTTAAAATAAAGCTGTGTAAGCTTCAATGAGGCAAAAAATACACAGTTTTTAAAGTTTCGTTAGCTTTCTACAAAACCGGCACCCTAGGGAAGGTTCTGTCACTGAATTTTATAGGCCAGGTGTTCTACTGAAGAAAAAGCAGGAAGAAAGATTTATTTTCTTTTTAAAGTTGAGGGTGTTTGCTGTTTTCGCTGTTATGTGAATGCTTTGTCAGAAGAAATCAACAGGGGTCCCAAAATTCAACTTTAAACCAGCTTAAAAGGATTCTTTAAAGTGATTATTTAAATATTATGGAGATTTATTTACAGTTCCCATTCCCCCTATATTTTTTTCTGTCATAGAATAATACTTTTAGTTGCTTCTGAAGTGCTGAAAATTACCTTTAAGGAGATTTTTAAGTAACAGTAGATTCTGTCCCCCCACACCTTTTACTTCAGTCTTCTGGATGTGTTTTAGAGAAAAATTTCAAAGTGAAAATGAGCAGGTATGAAGCTACAGTTATTTACAATGATTGATTATTTTTTGTTTATTTTATGTTTTGACCATTTTTTTTTTAGCTTCAGCATACCTGCTGAGCTCTTAGACTATGGCAAAAGCATACCATTGAAAACTGTACAGCTGCTCATAATAATAGTTGATGGATCATTAGGGTGGTGAAGCATTAGAACAGGTTACCTGGAGAGGTGGTGGAGGCCCCATCCCTGGAGACATTCTAGGTCAGGATTGATGAGGCTCTGAGCAACCTGCTCTAGTTGAAAAGGTCCTTGCACACTGCAAGGAGGACTGGACTTTAAAAGTCCCTTCCAACCCCACACATTCTATGATTCTGTAATTCTATGATTCTGTGATTCTAATGCATAGAATTAAATGACCATGAGCAGTCCTGGAATGAGTGAGTAGTTTATTTGAGTCAAGAGAAAAGACAGACACCATCCTTCTTTGCAATAATAGATGTCAAATCAACAAAATGTGAGGAGATCGGTTCTTGTCAAATCATTGATGGAGTTGGTATTTTTTAAAATTATTAATGCATAAGAATAATTGAATGACTTGTGGAATTTGGTAAATGAATTTACATTTACTAAAAAAGTCTTCTGCTAATTGTTTAGGGATATTGCTGAAACATAGGTTAGATATTTGTGATGCTGTTTCAAAAGTTGAAGCTTTTTTAACCTATTTCTTTCTCCATGAGATCTAAACGTGATTGCTTTACTCATCTAAATAGACAAGGTTAACAGCAATAGAAATACCACCTCATGAAAGGTAATCAGAGTTTAGCTAGTGGCCTCCTCTTGAAAAATACCAGTTCTTTCCCCACTAAGCATACTTAGAACTTTCTCCATATCAGTCTTCCCAAATCTACTGGAATATATTCAGTGGCTGGCAGATCAGTACAAATACATTGTGGCCTTTTACCAAGCATGGTATTAGCACAGTGCTTAAAAGTTTAGTTCTGACTGATTGCAAAACTCTGCACCACTAAGGCTCTTGAAGCAGTCAGTGTAAGTCAGTTTTCTGTGTTGTTTGGTTTGGGTTTTGTTTGGGTTTTTTTATTTTTATGTTGTTGTTCAGTGTTCCTACTGTTGTAGATGATAGGATAAACCTTACATGGAACAGAATTACAGTTAAGACAGCTATACCCTGGCAGCCATCAAGCATAGTGTTGCCAGCAGGTTGAGGGAGGTGATTGTCCCTCTCTACTCTGCACTGGTGCGGCCTCACCTTGAGTACTGCGTGCAGTTATGGCCACCACAATATAAGAAAGACATCAAGCTATTGGAGAGTGTCCAAAGAAGACCCACTAGGATGATGAAGGGTCTGGATGGGATGACTTAAAAGGAGCTGCTGAGGTCACTTGGATTATTCAGCTTGGAGAAGAGGAGGCTGAAGGGTGGACTCATTGTAGTCTACATCTTCCTCACAAGGGGAAGAGATGGGGCAGGTACTGATCTCTTCACTCCTGTGACCAATGACAGGACTCGGGGAAATGTCAGGAAGCTGAATCAGGGGAGGTTTAGTTTGGGTATCAGGAAAAGATTTTTCACCTAGAGAGTGGTCAAGCACTGGAAGAAGCTCCCCAGGGAAGTGGTCACAGTACCAAGCCTGCCTGAATTCACTAAGAGTTTGGGTGTTGCTCTCAGAAACATGGTGTGATTCTTGGGGTGCCCTACACAGCGACAGGAGTTGGACTCATGATCCTGATGGGTCCCTTCTAACTTCGTGATTCTGTGATTCTATGATTCTATAAACTATTAAGGGATAATATTTGTTGGGAGGATGCTCTATAATTTTGTTGTTGGTTTTTTTTTCTGCAGTGAGAATTTTTCTCAACAATATTGGAAAATATATTTTCTTGCCTTGTGAAAATAACAGATTTATTATTTTTTTTTGTATTTAGTAAGTACTTTAAAACTATTTGAATAATATGAATAATAAAGCTTTCTGTCTTGAATTTGAAAAATAAAACAACATTTTTTTTTTTTTTCCTGGAAACTAAAAAATCACTGAAGGCTCTTATCTATTCCAAAAGCTTTTAGTCTAACACTGATGTAGAAATTTCTGAGGCCATATGGGCACAGTAGGTTTCACAGGGCAATTTTCAATTTCAATCTATGTCTAACATAGAGCTATGCACACTTGCAACTTGAAAGACAAAAAGGTTCATTTAAGGCTTTTAGAAGTTACCAAATTTCAAAAGATTTCTTACAGCAAGTTGTAAATTTTCTGAAATAATATTGGTAATGATTATGAGGTTTATGACTTAGATCTAAGATCCCAGAATTTTTTTTAAAAAATATTATTTTCTTAATAAATACTTATTTTAGTCTCCTTCCACCTCTCAAACCTTACTTCACCACCAGTTCTATGAACTGTTATCGTGGTTGTTCTTTTATATTGTAAAAAAAATTATTTATTTCCTTGCCTCTAAGCTCAGGAAATACTTTTTTTTACTCTTTAATTTGCTCCTTTACCTCTCCCACAAACAAAACAAAACAAAACAAAACAAAACAAAACAAAACAAAACAAAACAAAACAAAACAATACAAAACAAAACAAAACAATAAAGTCAACGGGATCAAGGGTTCTTAGGTGAACATTGCTGAGTTCTTACAAGTTACTGTATGTTTTATATACTTCCATGTAGCACCAGGCAGTTATAAAGACTTCATGTGGCTGCATCTTAATAATACAGAAGAGTAATTTAGATGGCAAATCCACTTTGCCTTCTGCAGTGAGAGTTAGTTAACCTGTAGAGCCTCTCCTGCCTGATTAATGGTGGTTTATTTCATACTGTTTATATAAATCCTACTGACTTTAACTTCATCTAATGTCTGTTTTACTGAATGCTGTTGTGTCAGTCCCTATTTTTATATTGGATCAAGTGCTCTTGGCTTCTTAGATGAAAGAAGGTGTACATCCCATAAAAGTGAGGTACTTCTGCTGATTAATTTCTTTTTTTTTCTTTTTTCTTTTTTTTTTTTTTTTTCCAGTTTCTTTTCATAGAGAAAGGAAAACAAAATGGAAAAGTGAGTCATTCACATCTGAAAAGCTCTTCCTGAATTTTCCATGCTGAGCAAACTCAGCACTCTCAGCTAGGAGAGATACCAAGTAAACAGCCATCTAATTTTTTTACCAAGGGCTACTTTTTACTGTTCACAAATACAGATACAAAATTTGTTTCTGTTTTAGTGCATTTCAAATCTAATTTTAGTATCTGATGATTGTATGTCCATGGTATTTTTGATATCTCAGAAGATATGTGTGCACTGGCTGAAGCCTTGGGGAAGTTGGAAATTCTGGCTCCAGGGTACTTTGATAACAAAATTCTGACTAGAGTGGGATAAAGTTAATGCCAGTCTCTTGCATGAGGCTTGTATGATATTTGGAGGTTCCTGATTAAGTAAATAAGTGACATCTGAAACTATGTATTTATCTACATGGGGGAAAACCTAGTAAGCAGTCTAGATTTTTTTATGGGCACTTATTTAAAAAGTTGATCCTAAAGAAGCAGTTTTCAATAAGGAAATTAGATTAATTTTTCATGTCCCCTGCTTTTAGGAATTGCTACTATTGGTGTTTCTAACCATATCCATCTCCTAAAATGCCTTTACTATTTTACTATTTTTGGGGGAAAATATGGTCATATTTCCAAACTGTTTCTGATATCCAGAGGCTACTCACAATATACATTTAAAGAAATGTATGGAAATAAAAAAAAATAGAGCAGCATATCATATGTCAAATTGAGTTTGGACACAGTCTGAATCAATTAAGATTACTTTAGTCAGTAAATAGAATACTCATGAAGACTGATATGGTATAAGGGTATTAATTTGAAGTGGAGATGATAACTTTATCCTGACGTATTCTGAATATTAGCCAGACATATCACAGAAAAAGACGTTTGGGGATGACAGTGTGCAGTCTGACCGAGCATCTGCCCGAAGCATTCTGCAGAAAATTCCATATTCTAACATCTGTACAAAAGAGAGATGAGGTGGATTTATTATTAAGGCACTAGATGGGTATTTGCAGTTCTTTATTACTTATTAGTTCTGCTAATAAGGAACTAAAAAGGAAACAGAGTTATGGTGAGCAGCAGAAGGTGGCTTATTTTCAAAGGCTTGTCCTGGATTACTATTTTCTGTTTAATTCAGGTTGTTCCATGGCTATGGTAGCTGTGCTACCTGTAGCAACTCATGCCAAACAAAACTCTGCCCTCTTAGAATCTTTTTAAACTGTGGTCCAGAAAAGTAGAGGAGTCAGAAGCACGAGGCCACCCATATATGTCATTAAGAGATTCTGCCTTCTGCAAATTTTCTGTTACAAAGTCTATATAAAATGATGTTCAATTTACTCAATGTTGAACAGCTTAAAAATCCATGGAGAAGTTATATGGCCAGGGGATTAAAGAACTGGCCTCTCTTCTAGACAAAGATCTGTCCACTCTCAGCAGAATGTACCATTTAGTGGATGTACAGATTTAATGGAGTGTACAGGGTTTGTTCTGCAACCTGTTAGACACTGATCGTTTTATAGGATCAATGTATGTAGACTGATTTAGTCTGATTGAGAACTCTGCTATATGTATAAATACACTTAATGTTAGTTAGAATTACAATAGAGAAGTTAATGCAGAATATGTAAAAAGGATGAACGACCTGATTTGTAGTATGGAAGAGAGGAGGATTTTTACAGTTAGTTTGTAGAATGCAGTACCTAAAAACACGGTCAACCAAAAAGAGAAGGAAAAAGTAGGGGAGGGGAATAGAGAAGAAATAAATTAAAATTTGTTTTAATCAAAGCTATTTGCTAAGTAAAAATTCTTGTATACAGATAAGTCTTCCTCAGTGAAGACTGTATTTTCTTAACCTTTCTCATTTTAAAAAATTTATTCATGTAAGTCTATGAATAGTAAGCTCTTCCAGAATTGCACTGTTAGAATAAATAGGTGAAAAAATAGTGCTAGGTGTGTAATAGGTACAGTTATAGTTGAACAAAGGGTTCAATATGCTGGACAATACCTCCTCTTAGGTATGTCTTGCTGGGGCATGGGTTAAGGACATCACTAGGAGACTTCCTAGCCTGGTATGGCCCTCTGACTGTAACCCATTACTGATGTGCCATGTGGACAGTGATGAAGCTGCAGAGTGTAGTCCAAGGGTGATCAAAAGATCTCAGAGCATTGGGATGGTTGGTGAGGGAAGCTGGAGCACAGGTTATTTTTTCCTCTCACCTTCCAGTTGAGGGCAGTGACACTGGAAGAAACAGATGCAACCAGTCCATTAATAAATGGCTCTGTGACTGGTGTCACTGCCACAATTTTGGTTTTTTTGATAATAGGATGGCCTACATTACCCCAGGCTTGCTGACATAAGATGGGATTCACCTTTCCCAGAGGGGGAAGAGGGTCTTTGTTCAGGAGCTTGTGGTACTCACTGACAGGGCTTTAAACTAGATTTACAGGCTGTGGAATTAAGGGATTGAGAACAGTCCTGCAGAGAAGGACTTGGAGATGCTGGTGGATGAAAAGATGAACATGAGATGGCAGTATGTGCTTGTCACCAAGGATGTCAACTGTTTCCTGGGCTGCATCAAAAGAAGCTCTACTCCACTGTGGGGAGACCTGTCCTGAGAGACCTCAGAGAGGAGTAGTGTATCCAGTTCTTGGGTCCCCAAAATAAGAAGGACATGAACCTGTTTGAGCTGGTTCAGAGGAGGGCCACCACAAAAATGGTCAGAAGGATGTAACACCTCTCCTGTGAGGACAGGCTAAGAGAGTTGGGCTTTTTCAGCCTGGAGAAGAGAAGGCTCTAGGGACATCTTAGGGAAGCCCCATCCCTGGAAACATTCAGGATCTGAATTTGGATGGGGCTCTGAGCAGCCTGATCTTGTTGAAGATATTTGTGATCATCGCAGGGAGGGATGGACTAGATGACCTTTAAAGGTTCTGTACAAACTAAAGTGTTCTATGATAATCAGTTTTCTTCAGTTCTGTAGGGAGGCAGTTAATTGTCAAGGTTTCTGTTAATTTATGAGAGCAAAAAGAAAAGCATGGGATGAATGGCTTCATTGTTACTGATCAGCATTCTTTTTTCTTTTCAGATAATTTTTCTTTTTTGCCACATAGAAAAAAGAGATAAAAATACATACCTAAATATCTTATTGTTGATATTCCTAGATTATATGGGACAATATTAAAATGCAAGAAAGTAAGTGAAGAAAACCCTGAAAGTAATTTTGTTCTCTACAAGCTAATTCATTAAGGTTGAACCTCTTGTAGGTCTTTTGTCAACATTTTTTGTGTTCCATCTGTGCAGCCACTGCTGCATAACATCTAATAACTTCAGTGAGTTATTTTAGAGATACATTTTTTCTGACACATGCTGCCTGAGGCTTCTCCTGAAAACATCATTCTCCAGATTTTGGCAATCACTTAGTGTCCATCATTCTTTTCCATCCTTCCAGTCTTTCTCTTTGCCTTTTGACTACTTACCAGGCAGCTGTTCTCATTGTCTGCTCTTAAATTCATCTCTATTTGGGAAAATGCATCAAGTTTGCAATAGATCAGTACATTTCCAGCTCACTGCCATCCTTTGTTTACAACAGTAAGTATCAGTGCTTTTAAAATGCAAGACATCATATGTGACTCATTCATGCAGTATTTGTCAACTTCTCTTCTTAGAGCACTTGTCTGTTAGATCTTTTCCTCAAGGCAAATGTAAACCCCACGTGCTGAAGATCAGAGGACAGCAGTGTAATCAAAAATAGGAAGAATAATTTGGAGATGGAATATAATAATTAAAGAAGGAATTTTACTGAGTTGAAACCATAATTAAGACAGTTATTTGGTATAAAAATAAATCTTTCACATACTTAAGATCTTCACAACTGAGCTATTTTAAAAGTTCCTCAGAACAAAAGGAGGCAAAACTTGGCTATTCATTAAAATAATTATTAGGCAAAGTATGTAGTGATTTATTTAAATGCAATGTTCAGTCATGGAAGTGCAGAATTGGTAATATCTCTTCTTCATGTGTGAGAATGAAGTGTTGCAAAATACGAAGAGAAACATCACTGCAAATATTCAGAACTAAGTTTCTGTTCTTGCAGCAGCAGGAGTCACAGCTTTGTGCACTTCAGCAGCAGTCTGCCAGGATATCACCTGGTTTGTAGTAAGAGTTAAGTTTTACTTTCATTATCAACTCTATTTGCAGGTACAGTGTGATACACAACCAAGGATAGGCTGAATAACCAGCTTTTTTGGATGATCTAGCTGAATAACTAGCTAACTGTATGATCTAAACTATACCTCAGTGTTAGTGGTTCAATTGCTCTAAGGGGTTCATTTGTACAGCACTTGAAACAAACTCTGAGTTTGAACATTGAAGAGTGGTGAAACGGACTCTAGTTAGTCTTTGCTGTCTTCTCTAGGAAGAAAAAGTTATTCACTTTGACAGAATGAAAAGTTGGACGTGTATTTTTCTTTTGCTCAGAGGGAAAAACAAAGCATCCAAAAACCCACACTCTGTTACCTTGGATAACACTTGCTGTTTTTTCCTTGTCAAATTGTTACAAGTGATTTTCCTCCCTTTATATTTATTACTTCTTTTGTTTGGTTGGTTTTTGTCCTGCATGGTTGATACTATGCAGGCATTTCATATAACAGAGACTTTTATTCAAATAAATAATCCAGATTCCCAGACACTGGGGTGGGATTGGAAGGACAGTGTATTTAAAGAATATGTCCATCCATTACTGAGATTAGAAATTGTAGCTGAATAAAGAAAGAAGTGCTGCTAGACTTAGCTTTCCCTGTCTAGTTTTATAAATGGAGCCCTGACATAGATACTAAAGATCCTCCATATGGCAAAAATCAGGAGAGTTAGGTTCCTTCAAATAAGGTTAGAAAACTCTTCACTGCAAGAGTCAGCCACATACATCTAGTCAATACTCGAGTAGTTCTAAAGAGTTCTCTCAAGTCTTTCATCTGACATAGGACTCCAGGCAGACATTGCTTTGATTTAAAGAATCCACTTCTGCAGATAACTGTGAACAACACTCCGTTTTCTTAAATGTACTGGCTAGAGAATTGCATAGAAAGTAGAAAGAGGCTTGGAAGCCCCAGCGTCCTCTCTTACTGAAGTGGTGACATTGCATAGCTTAGAATCATAAGATAAAGAAGTGGGGTGATTTATTTATTTTTTTTTTTAAGCATTACTTAGTTATACATCATCCATTGAAGTTATTTAAGGAGTTCTTTTTGAAACAGAGAGATTCCATCTAACCTGATTTAGCTAGTCTTCTCCTTCCTTCTTCCTCCTTCCCATATGCAATCCTTGACTCTAGCTGATTAATTTCTGCCAGTCTTCTGTTGCCTTGTGCTAATGAGAAAGTGAGGGAGGGAAATCAAATGACAAAAATCGTGGTGTCATGAAAACTAATGGCAGCAATCTGAAATCATGAAAACTAATGGCAGTACATCACAAGATGTACTTACTGCCTTAGGATTTGTTTCAGCATCCGTGGAGGAGAAGTTTTGTATATAGTTACACTAGACATTTTAATTTTTTTTTCTTGTGAGAAACCAACCTTGAAATTAATACACAGAATAAAATGTGAATGAAATTGTTTGGGGTAATTTTTTTCAAAAATGAAGTATCCATACTGAATACGAGTTTCATTAGCTATTAATTAAGCTTAAGCATTAAGGGTTACTTTAAGCATGTCTACCTTGACTCAGCTCCTAAATTTATAGGAATGCATAAAAAATATTTTCTATGTAGTAAATTTGTTTCATTTTCACTTTCTTACCCCGCACAAACCATAAAGAATAGACTTTCCTAAAAATCCTTTGTTGTTGTGATAGTCTATCAAATAGAATAAAGAAGTATTTGATATAGGGAAAAACTAGCTATAGAAAAAAAGTGAAATTATTACAGTCTTTTATGACCAATTATAAAACTGAGAGATCCCTTCAGGAACGGTCCTGGTGTAATTTGATACACTAAATCATCATGATAGTTCTAGAAAGGCCCTGAAGACATACTTACTTGAAGTACTTAAAGATAATAGCAACTGAGATGAAATAAAATTAACAGAACCTGAGGTCAATGTAACAATATTTCCATTACTCTGATTTTTTTTACAGAATACCTTGCATTTTTCTACATGAAAGATTTAATTTTAACTAGGCTTGTTACTCAGTTGGAGTTTTTGGCTGTTTGTGTGCATACTGTCATAAAAATCAGCAAGGTAATTGTAATTTTGGTTTGTCTAATTCAACTTCAGGCTGGACTTAGACAATGTTTGCAAGTACCTGGATCATACTCAACAAGACATAAAACTTCTTAAGGAGCTATATCTGAAGAAGCTCTACTTTGAATTAAAGAATAATACGTGAAAAGGATCTGAAATGTATCCAGTTCTTCTTAAGGGGAGCTGCTGATATTCTGACCTAAGAAAAGCATACTTTCAACATTCTTGTTTTCAGAAAAAAAATCCCTCAGCATTCTGCATCATGAAAAAGAAGTTGTCCTCGTGGACAATTCCAAATTCTCTCTTTAGCCCATGGGCCTGTTAATTTGTAACACCATTTTCAAAAAAGAGGCATCAGCAGATTTTATTCACTGACAGGGAATTGATTTCTGTGCTTCATACACAGTGCCACTTAAGATGTGTAGTAGAGTGTAGGACATAAATACTGAATTTTCTGGCTAGGTACCATCAGAATACTTCCTGTATTCTATTGTATTAGTTATACACATATGCTACAAGATATTTCTTATATGACTCCTTATGTGGGCTTTATTGTTGATTGTTTTTCTTATGTGGTTTGGTTTAGATTTTTTTCTAGCTTTTGAGTGGGAGAACTAATTATATTATCTTTCAAATTGACAGATATACTACAAAACTAAAGAAACAATTGTTCTTCAAAGTTTGAGGAAAATTGGGCAAACTCTGAACTCACATCATTAAGTAATTCCCCTCAAATGAATTGACTAGTGTAATTTTTCTGTACCCCCTACTTAAAAATGGTACAAAACTTCTTTCACATAATTTGAGCTACCTATAAGTAACATACAAATGGTAATGGGAAAATATAAAAGTAAAATAAATCAAATTTAATGTTTTTCTTTCTCCTTGCGTAGTCCTAATCTAAGTGCTCATGGTTATTGAATTCAGTGGGGATGTATTTAGGCCTCAACCCAGAAAACCACTCAAACACATTTTTTATTTTAGCTTAAATTACCTTTATCACATAGGACTGCTGCCTACTAGGTGATTCACTTTCTTACAGTGTGATTTGTCTTTTAAGAGTGAATAATTCAAATAAAAAATCAGTACATTTCAAAAGGAAGAACACTTCTGAGCATTGGGATCAGCATGTTTCAACAGGAAATTTGAGATATGCATGCACAGAATTGGGCACCAGAAAGAGCTTTGAGACAGAAATTACCAAAAAGTAAGACAAAGTATGCATCAGGAACACCAATACATGTTGGCAAACTTATGCTGAGATGGAAGAAAAACAATTCAAGTTTAAAAGGCCATTATAAAATAAATTATAATTATATATATATATGTTGAAGTTTCATAAATAGATGTGCCTTTACTTTAAAAGTACTTTGTTTGTTTGTTTTTGTGTTACTTATTCCAGAACAGTACCCTGTATTGAATGCAGGCTTCAGAAATGATCTGCAGTGTTCAGGCTTCATGTAGTTTGAGGAAAAAAAAATGTTCTGCTGAGATAAGTAACCTGTTTTTGTTAAGTGTTCTTGTTCCGGTCTTACATAACAAAGTCTTCAGTGTTACTTTTTTCTCCATAATATGTAGGAATTGTACTAAATTTAGTAAATACAGTACATCCATTTCTGTATTATACCATTATTACTTATTAAAATTCAGCAAGGTTGTGCCAGCCAGTGCAACATTTGCTCTTTCTTTCCAGGTTATCATGACGGTGTTGTAATTTTTTTTGCATACATCAGTTGATGCCTGGAAGAAATATTTGCTGTATAAAGTCAGGAAATTCTGTTATCATTTTAACAAATTACCTTGTATTATAATGCATGTAACACCAAAATGTGTGTGTTTATATATGTAGTTAATATCTACCCATAGATATAGTTATTTATCTCTAATGTCTCAATGACTACTAAAAAATACTGGAAGCATAGTGTAGATACTGCAGATACAGTTATCCAACAAGGAAAGCCAAGCATGCTGTGGAAAATGCCAGGAAAGTGTAAAATACATAATTTAAAATGTTTTTTTTTGGTTACCTTTTTTCCCTACGTGTCCAATAGTTATAGGAAAGCTGAAGATATAACTCCTAGAAGAATCACAAAAAGAAGTGGAGGAAAGTTATATAGAATGAAATATTTTGTTTGTTTGTTTTGGTGCATGTAGTCCTGGAATATCATTTTAGCAGAAGGTAAAACAAGCCTGATACAAATTAGAAGGAGGGAGCAAGAGCAAAATATAAGAAATTTGAAAAGGAGGAGAATTCAAAAGCAGAGTATAGGAAGACTGGGAGATTTGGGCAGTTTGACATGAGATCCCATTACATGTCCGCAATTTCATACAATTGTTCTAGGGCTTCCTTATCTTCGGTGCAATCTATTTTGATTTTTCACTGAATGAATCTCTTCTGTGTGGGCTTTAAATCACGTAAATATATATGTCTATATATATATATAGTCCAGTCATATAAATAATGTGTTTTAGAAAAAAAATCTGTAACATTTATTTCAAATAATGGAAATATTTATATATGCGCTGCAGATTTGTCTTCCCAAAACATGCTGGAAGAAAGAGATTGATACTTTCATCTATGAAGACTCTCCTTTGAGGTTGGTGAGAATACATTTAATGAAGAAACGGATATAAATCTTGGTGATGAATTATTTGGTATTCTAAAGGAAACAAAAAATCCAGTGCCTCCAGTGCTGCATCCCCAGAAAAATGAAGTTTTAGAGATACTTCATGAAAACATTGTTGATTATATTATTTAGAGGAGGAGGCTGATGCATATTTCTGTATATATTGAGACTTGTATGTGGCCTTGCATTGTTTATTTTATCTAACAAATTTATTTATTGATCTTGGAAGCTTGGGTTTCTTTATTTCTAAATTTCTGGGGACATCTAATCCCCACTGAAGATTTGGGATGGAAGGGTGATTCCGTGGACCCTGCAGGTAGCAAGCTGTCTGCTTGCTAATGGAGGAGAGCAGAACAGTATACCACCAATACATGAAAGAAGTAGGATACTGTTCTTAAGTTTCTGGTCCAAGAACAGGAGCAGAACAGAGTCTTGAAATTATTAACATAGGAGTGTCTGTGGGCAGATCCTTATGAGGAATGGATGTAACATTTCTGAAGAATGAAAAGCTGTCTCTGACTGGAGTTGCTAGTGAGCCTCTTGCATACTTAGACTTCAGAAAGAAAAGTCATAGTCGAGACGATGTGCTATTCTGGGTAGTTCTCTGATGTGTTCTCCCTTTTGGAGAAACAGCAAGGCTTAACTGATTTGCAAAAAGCTGTACTCTGGTAAACTAGTGTCAGCTTCAGAATATCAACTGTTATGTCTATCTTAGAATGCAAATATGAAGACAGATGACTGTCGGTGTGCCTGGCCGGCTCATGGAGGTGTATTCCAGCGAGGGAAGAATGCAAGACAATCAATATGATTGATAGAGCAAACTCCGACTTTATTAGAAATTACAGGCACTTATATACCCTTAGCCCGGATTTTACATGTCCAGGGTTGCACTTATGATTGGTCAGTTGTACTAGAGCCTGCCATGGTCTGAACAGTGACTGGCTCCTCGGCCCAGGCTCAATCAGGACTCTCCACCCCATCTCCTCTTCTAGCACGTTCGGTGTTTACTTCGTTAGCTCACTTTTTATCAACTGGTTCTCATGAGAGAGTCCTTGGTCGCCGAGGCCCAGGTGTTCTATCAGTAAAAACAGGATTGCTCACATATCCGTTGTTTATTAAAGCAGCCTGCAACAGATGACCACACAGTTGTCTGACTTCATGTATGTGTTTTTTCTTCAACTCTTTTCTAGTTTATTCCTCTTCCAGCAGCTAAATTCACTCACTGCTAGACTTCCATTTCCTTGTAACTAACTTTATCTGTTGAACAGTTGATTTATCACTAGCGTGAGACCCTTGATTTATATCAAATATACTGATATTTTCCAAGATGCAAAAAAGCCAGGCTTCTACTGTGCCTTACCTAAACTTCTTTACATCACTATATATTGCATGAATCTAAACCTTTCAGTGAAACTTTCAGAATGCAAGTGATTCTGAAGACCTCATCTAAAGGTAATTATGAGCTGCCCTTTAGCTTCATATCATAACTTAGAAGCATGGCAAAGGAACACATATATATGTATCAAATATGATTTTATCATTTGTTCATTTTCAGTACTGGTTTACTCCATGTGATACTGTATGCTGCTTCATCAGAATGTGTTCATAATTAGTATTGTTAAATTGCATAACAATATTAGTGGTGGTAGCTTTCTGATATTAGAAACAGCATTTAAAGTAAAAATAAAAGTAAGACCTGACTTACTGACAGAGCTTCTGTCACTTTGACGTGAGTTTCTTTGCAGAGAAAGCCTGACCTCATAGCCTGTTGTTTCAGCAAGACATAGTTCCTCAATTGCATCCGTGTGAATACAGATGTAAACTGATATAGATCTATGTCTTTTTCTTAAAATTCAGGTGGGAAGAGGAAGAAAGGACATCTTAGTTTCTTAACCTGTCTGTGAAGATTGTGACTGAGCAGTGGGCACAGCCCACTGGAGGGCTGAGTGGTAGCGTGTTAAACAGCAAGGGTTTACTGCTACTTGGCAACTGTGGTAATTACGACTTGGGGCATAATTGCAAGACCCAGTAACAATACAGAATGAATAAGGAACTGAGCACTATAGGAAAGTCATCAACTATGAAAATTACTTAATGTTACGTTAATTGGAAAAATAATGTCAAGAATTGTTTCTTTAAAGAATTTTCCAATAAGTAGTAGCAACTGCAAACTCTGAGAGCATAGCAGAGCAACATGTTATTAGTTATTCGTAATGCAAGATTTATGCAGATTTCATAGTTTTTTGTAAAGTTGCTTTAAAATAGGGTGGTTGGAGAGGGAGGATTTATGAGCAGAGCAATGCTTTCTGGTCCAATAATGACTTCTAGCAGGGAACTGGCCAGAGGTAAAGCCAGTTATTGGGCTCTTTGTTTCTCAGTCAGCAGCTTCTGGGTTTGAAGGTTAGATCTGTTCACAGCAGTGTTTCCCTGCCTTGAGGAAAAACTGCCCAGGAAGGGACAAAAAGTATCTATTAAATGAGACTGAATTTCATTTGTGGTTTCATCCATGATGAGCAGGTGGAATTTTACCCTGACATCTTAGATATATGTCTTGTATGTATGTGAGCTGAGGTGTAGTAGCATTGTCCTATTTGACACTCAGTAGTGATGCAGAAGAATGAACAAGAATCATCTGTGGGGGAAAGCTTTCTCCTGGAATACTTAGATCTCTGAAACTTACAGTCTCAGAGACTAGCAACAGAAGGCATTGAATATTGGATTGCTAAATGATTCCACACTTTATCAAGTGACCTTAAGGTTTTCTTCACTAGTTTAACTTGAATATTATGAAGTGTGCATTCAAATGTCCCTATGGCAGCCATGAGGAGAGAAATTGTAATTTCTTGAAGATTAAAAGTTCAAGCTTTGATGACTGTACCTTTTAACCCCAGAGCTAGTTTTTACCTTGATTACCTTGAGACTTTTAGCTTCATCATATTGAAGAGATCATGACATCTATCAAAGCACCTGAGGGAAACATTTCCTTTCACTACACTGACTAAGCTGTTCTCGTGGACAGCAGTGTCACCCAGCTATGTCTAGCCTTTTTTTACTTAACTAATTTTAACTGTAGTCTTTACTCCTTTGCTTTAGTTATTTTGACCTGTTTGGGTGAAAGGCACATATTAAATATCTGTGGAATTTAGAGTTATTCCAGAAGCAGTCAAACCAGTCCTCGTTTTAAATAATACATTCCCCAAATAAAATGTGTATATGAATTCTTGTTAGATACCAGATTTTTAGCATTGTGGCTGTATTTTTCATTCCTAAATATATATATATATATACACACATACATATGTACTAAACTATGAGCTGCAAACAGTGTAAGTATAGATGAGTTTAGAGATATAAGGAGTTTCTAACTTTTAGCATTAGATTAAACTTTGCCTCTTTTTGAAATTTCTGTATGTGATCTTGGGCTAGCCAGACCACTTGTGTGGATTGTCTTCCCAAATATACAGAAGATTATGTTTTCCTTGGTTAGATTGTGGAAAGGTACATTGCAGTAAGTGACATTCACAGTAGATGCCAAATATGTAATCCTTCTGGGAAGTGACCATTTCTTGAATGAGAAGAATATGGAAAAAAAAAACAGTAAGTCATGGAGGTTGTTTGTTGGTTTGTTTGTTTTTGAGAGAGAAGAAGAGATAAGAAAAGAGGAGAGGGGCTGAGGAAAAAATACACAAATTTGTAAGCTACATCCGCTTAAACAGATTTGCATGCTCATATTTGTTCAGAAGATGGAAGTTTAGTAGATTAGTAGTCTACTTTGAGACAGCCTGTAAGAGGTACAGAAACAAGTGCTAAATGGTGTAGCGGCTGCTGGCCTTAGGAGAAGCTCACATAAACTAAGAGGTGTCACTCTTTAAAATTTAGCATGTGCTTGCTGGCTTAAAGTATGCTTATGGTTTTAAAATACAGCATGAACCTAGGCCTAACTAGGCCTAGGTGCCTCGGTGAGGCAAAGTTGCTAAAATAGACAAAAAAATTAAAATAGATTGGTAACTTACGCCTTTACCTGCTCTTAGTAAAGAGAAACTTTCTATATTCTTGTCTGTTTGAAGAATATTTAAATTAGAATGACTTATGAATGGAGATAGCTATGCCCAAGAGAAAACAGTAGCAACTTTAAGGTCTCTAGAAGAGCAACTGTTTTCTCATTGTATTCATTCATAAAACAGTAAGTTTTAACACGAGATCAGGACCTCTAGGCACTGTTGCTATTCTAATTCATTTAATACAGTGAAGGATATGTTAAATAGGGAGTGTTTTGACACAGAGCTGAATTGTTTCCTCCATGTCTTATTTATCTTTAACTGAGCTTTATTCATTACACTCTTGTTGCAATCTACATCATTAACTTCACTTAAACTTGATTACCCATAAAATATTGTAATGTTGTGCTAAGCACTTCAGGTAATTAATATTAATATGCTGGGCACTACTCATTGTCCTACATTAGCTGGAATATTTTGAATACCTGCAGGATCACAGGTAGTAATAGGTAAGACATTAAATAATGTAGAAGGCCAGTATAAATTCACTGCTTTATCATGGACTAGTCACAGTTTTTTGAACATTAACTGTCTCATAATTAAAATGAGCTGCTGGTTTGTAGTGTTATCAGAATTTACAAGACTGTCTCTTCAGAAGGAGACTAAAGAGGAACTGTCCTTAGTTGGGAGTAGGACCTAGCTGCTTATCACAGATTGTGGAGCTTTTTAGAGTAGTATAATATAGATTATTATGAATTGTTCAATTGCATGAATATTCTCTAATCAGGAATATTTGAACAAGGTCAAACTAAGCAAATGCTACAGTTTCCACATTAGGAAAATTCCATACATAAATATTTACTGACCTTAGTTGAAGTTGGGCAAAGAAACATAAATATAAAAGCTATTTGCCGTCACAGTTTACTATCAGATAAATGAAGTAAGACTACTGTTCTGTGCATGTCTTCTATTTATGACCTTGATTGACCGGTGTAAAACTTCTATAAAATGTTTTTGCTTTTAAACAAATAATGTTGCATTCAAAGCTAATACTAGCTATAATCAGTAAGTATATTTAAACTAATGGATTACCTCATTACCTTGTAACTTATTAGAAACATGTAAATATTGTATTCATTTTTTTCCCCACTATAAAATAGGTGTAAGACCAAAATGTGTGTAAGGTATCAGTATATATTCTAGGAATTTTCTAAAATTGACCTGAATCAGAAGTGTGGGGCCTTGCTAAAAGGTCTTTGAGTCAGGAACTGCTGGGCAGGAAGGAAGAAGTCACCAGAAATGGGATTAAGAGAGAAATATGAAGGAGGTATTTGGCTGGGATCATTAGTTGAGTGAAATAGCCAAGGGGTATATTGGATGACCCTGAAGACTCAAGTAATAGAGGTGGGATGAAATTGAATAGCACAGGATGGAAGGTCATACGCTAGGGGACTAATGGCAAGCATTTCTGCAATAAGCTAGGAGCTGATCAGCTGAGGTGCAGCAGTCAATCACAGGATAGCTGTGAGTTTCTGATACAGTCCAGCCCAAGGGTGTGTTAGCTCATACATTTCTAGGAGAGAAAAGGAAATCCACAAACCTGTGTAGAGTTCTCATTTGTAATACGGCATGTTGTTTCCATCATCTTGTTTTCAAAATAGATGGATTTAATCATTAATAGGTGCAGAAATATGCTACTAAAGTATCTTGGCTTTTAACCCTTAAAATAAAATCTGAGAGCAAGTATGATTTGTTCCATGTAAGCACTTCAGGGAGGTAAATATCAGTACTAGACATTATGTCAGTGTGTTTTGCGGGGGTATGAGCAGGTGCATATTAGCTGTCTGGATTAGATTGGGTGGCAACTTAAAGGCAAATGACTATCAATGTTGTGGTATTTGGCTCAGCCTTCTAAAATAAGCAAAAAAACCCCAAGCAAACAATGCAAATAAAGTAAAGCTTAGATGTTTTTGGATCTGGCTCTCTAATATAAAATGCTGTAACAGAAAACACCATTTTCAGCTAGGTCTTTGGCATTTTTTATTTATTGCTAATTTATGTGGGGAAAATTGCATTCACCAAGGATTTGGCCCCAAGCTATGTGTGATCTTCACTGACCAAGAGTATGGACAATCAATTTTCTGTTATTCATAAACAGCCATTAATTTGTGTCTATGATGAATGCAAAAACATTACAGAAGGAAGGGGAAGCTTGGAGACAGATTTAAAGAGGAATGATTTAGAGAGCAGTTTTTGGCATGTAAATAGACTCTGGACAGATTGGTGATTAATTTTTTCAGAAGCTCTTGTGAGTGAAGGCAAAATTGGGAAAATGCTGACCTAAATATATTTTTGGAGCTAAATATATTGATCAAGAAAAGTGAGATAGGGTGGAAGAGTAGTTATTCAGAAATGCATAGATTTTCAAAGACAGCTTCAGGAGTTTATTTCTGACTTAGTAACTGAGTAATTATCAATGACATGATGGTTGTTGTCATGAACTCTCTCAAAGAGGAGAATTTATTTGCTACTTATTTGTAGGTAATACAGAGAATTCCGGGCTCATTAGCTTTGCCTTTGGTCAGCAGAGCAAAAGGATATGATGGAGGAAATTAGCTCTCCCAGGGTTGGAAGACTGACACCTGCCATGGCTCTTTTGCCTCCTCGCTTTGCTACTTTAGCTGAATGCTCCCCCTAACTCTAGGCACATGGTAATTCACATATGAGCACTTAATTAACTGGTTCATTAAATCAGTGTGTGTGCAGAAAAGGCTTTATGCAAGCAGTATTTCTTCTGAGGAGAGCTTGCCCATTTGAGAGGCATGGTCTCTATGTCCCCTGATAGCAATTAACTACCACTGAATTGCTCCCTCTGAATAATCATGAAATTTGTCTGTCTTGGATCATTTAATGCAGTCTAATAGTACTTAAATTTAGTATCTTGCCAAACTGGGCCCCATTAGAATTGACAGTGATGTCTTGTGCTTTTGGAGCTGATTTTAGTTAGTGCCTTATATAGCTATGAAACCACTTCATTCTTGATGTTTGCATATTGATACCTGTTTGAATATTTTTACAAATATTTGGGCAAAATTTAAATTCCTAAATTTAAATTAAGAGCGTTTAAATTAAAGCCTTTTATAGATTGAGATTAAGTAAGATCAAAATAAACAAAAATAAATATCAGCATAGATTTCTGCTACTGTTTCATAGCGAAAAGTTCAAAATAAAATTTCTTATTTAGAATCATAGAGTCATAGAATGGTTAAGGTTGGAAGAGACCTTGAAGATCATCAGGTTCCAACCTCCCTGCTACGAACGAGGTTACCTCACACTAAACCAGGCTGCAAAAAGCCTCATCCAACCTGGCCTTGAACTCCTCCAGGGAGGGGGCTTCCACAACCTCCTTGAGCTACCTGTTCCAGTGCCTTACTACCCTTATTTGTCTACATAATCAGTATATTATGACTTGCTGTAATTCCTACCAAATGTTATTACTTGAAGGCCATGCTACTATTTAAAGCAACACTTACTTAAAAACAGCAAAAAAGAAGAAAAAGCTCTCGTTATTGGTTACTGAAGGACATTGCTCTTTCTATGAAGCCTCTATATTTTTATTTTTATATGGCTGCTCTTAATATGAAGAAAAATGTACTCAGAGATAGTATTGAACTAAAATAAGGAAATGGAAGAGTAAGAGTGGTAATTCTCAAATATTATGATGGGCTGCATCAAAAGAAGCATGGCCAGCAGGGCAAGGGAAGTAATTCTCCCACTCTACTCTGCTTTTGTGAGACCTCGCCTGAAGTACTGTGTCCAGTTCTGGAGCCCCCAACGTAGAACGCACATGATCTGTTGGATGAAGTCCAGAGAAGGGCTACAAAGATAATTAGAGGGATGGAGCACCTCTCCTATGAAGACAGACTGAGTGAGTTGGGTTTGTTCAGTCTGGAGAAGAAAATGGTCGGGGAGACTTCATAGTGGCCTTCCAGTACCTGAAGGGGGCCTACAGGAAAGCTGAAGAGGGACTTTTTACAAGGATAGGATGAGGGGTAATGGCTTTAAATTGGAAGAGGGGAGATTTAGATTAGACATTCAGAAGAAATTGTTAACTGTGAGGCTGTTGAGACTCTGGTCCAGGTTGCCCAGGTAGGCTTTGGATGCCCCCTCCCTGGAAGTGTTGAAGGCCAGGTTGGATGAGATTTTTAGCAATCTGATCTAGTGGGTGGTGTCCCTGCCTGTGGTAGGGGGATTGAATCTAGTTGATGTTTAATGTGCCTTCCAACAGAAACTGTTCAATGATGCTATGATTATTCTTTCATTCAGTACAAAATCTTTGAGAAATATGCTGGATTTGTGCTGTCAAGGGCCTCTTCTTACCGTTTACATGGGAGAATTAAAAATGTCCTTAAAATCACACACATTTTGTTTTCCTTCTATCCCTGAAAAAAAACACCCCACAACACTTTAACCTGAAGTCTTCTGAAGAGAAGATCTCTTAAGAAACTTAATACTTAAATCCAGATACTTGTCAGAATAAGTTTGGGCACTTCTAATATAATCCCTGCCCTACTCGTACCACAGGCTTTCACTTTATTTACCTACTTGAAAAGCAAAGTCACAGCAAAAGTGACAGAAGATTTGCTCTGTGGTGTTTCTGTCTGTCTACTGTCAAACCTAGAAAAAATTAACTTAAAAAAAATCCAGCAGCTTTACATATGCTTGTGCAGCTACAAATAGCCTTCAGAACAACTAAAGGAATATGAAACAAAGAGAAGACATTTCCAGAAGCACTTGGTTTAAATTAAGATAGTTTTGCTTTGGGGGTTTTTGATACCTAGCCATGCCTGACTTTGAATAAAACTTCGAGATAAACTAGTGTCCAGCATTAATACCCAGGTCTACATGTGGCCTCCTTCTGGTCAACAAGTAAGGTTGTAACTAAAATCTGATCTTGTTTATGTACTATTAACATCTAGCAGTATAAATAGTGAGATTAATAATTAATTCATTAATCATTAATAGCCTTGCCCTCTTTCTTCATTATATTAGAGTTGCAACAGCAATAGAAAAGAGAGATTAAAAGGCAATAAATGAAATTGAAATGGCAATGAAGGTGGATGAGTAATGTCAAATGCTGTGATACATTTAGAATCATAGAATCACTAAGGTTGGGAGGGACCTTAAAGATCATCAAGTTCCAAACCCCTGCCAGGGGGAACCCTACCACAAGATCAGGTTGCACAAAACCTCATCCATCCTGGCCTTGAAAAACTCCAGGGATGGGGCATCTACAACCTCTCTGGGCAACCCATTCTAGTTCCTCACCACCCTTATAGTGAAGAATTTCTTCCTAATATCTAACCTAAATCTCCACTCTTTCACTTTAAAACCGTTACCCCTTGTCCTGTCGCTATCTTCTAAGATGAAAAGCCCCTCCCCAGCTTTCCTTTGCTTTCAGATACTGAAAGGCCACTATCAGGTCTCTCTGGAGCCTTCTCTTTTCCAGGCTGAATAGCCCCAACTCCCTCAGCCTGTCTTCATAGCAGAGGTGCTCCAGGCCTTTGATCATCTTGGTGGCCCTTCTCTGGACCCTCTTCAACAGAGCCATGTCTTTCCTGTGATTAGGTCACCACAGCTGTACACAGTACTCCAGGTGTGGCCTCACTAGATCAGAGTAGAGAGGCAGAATCCCCTCCCTGGCCCTGCTGGCCACACTTCTTCTGGTGCAGCCCAGGATGTGTTTGGCTCTCTGGGCTCCAGCGCACACTGGCTGCTCATGTCAAGCTTCTCATCTGCTGCCTCCCCCAAGTCCTTCTCCTCAGGACTGCTCTCCAGCCATTCTCCCCCAACCCACGTGCAGGACCTTGCACTTGGCCTTGTTGTACTTCATGAGGTTGGCATTGGCCCACCTCTGCAGCTGTCAAAGTCCCTCTGGATGGCATCCTTTCCCTCCAGGGTGTCAGCTACACCACATAGCTTGGTATTATCAGCAAACTTGCTGAGGATGCACTCTATCCCACTGTTCATGTGGACATTTATAAATGTCCATAGAAGGTCTTGCTGTATTCAGTACCCAGTGGCACTTTCAACAATCAAATAATATTTATACTAACAGTAAGTGCTGGTACTGCAGAAAGGGAAGTTTCATAGATTTGTTTTCAGTTAATTTGTATCAATTTATTTTTGTCTGTTGTGTTAGCAATTAAAATTTATGTTAGCTAAACTACTTAAAAATGCAGTATTTATGAAAATCAGCTGTTTTTTAAAATAAAAAGCAAATAATTTTTTTTTTACTTTTTTTTTTAAGAACTGGAACTGCTGAAATAAATATTTCAATTTGGGGTAAAAATAAAGCAAGGATGTCTTTAGGAGAAATAAAATTAATTTAATCTTCATAATAGATCACATTATAATATGTAAACAGTACTTACTATAATAAATAAAGAGTAGAAACTATTTATTTTTCCAAATGCAAGGACAGTGCTAAATAGCCTTGTTTTTGTCTTTTTAGAATAGAAATGGTAATGTATATTCTTACAAATAACAGCACACAGAAAGCTACTCATAGCTATGGGTTTTGCAGGGTTATTGTAGCATATAGTGCCTCTGATAGCTCTAGATCTTTGCCAAAAGATTCATCATGTTGAAATTAATTAATGGGTACCCAAATTTAAGGGAAGATGACACCCAGATTTGAAGAGACTATTGTGTCATCAGCCTAATGTAATATAGAGGTCAGGATTAAAATGGAATTAAGAAACTCTAGCTTAAGGAAATTATTTTTATTTGTTAAAAGTGTTTGATACGATTGCATTATCCAAAGACCCAGGAAAGTCTTAAAGACATTTTGAAGATTTTAATATCCCATTTACGTTTTCAGCCATTTATTTCAAAGTGATTTGACTGTCTTTAAAAGTGATTAATGCATGGAACCTAGACCCACTGACTAAATGAAAAAAATCCCCCTTAGGAACACTTCACTGAAAACATTGTCCTAGTTCCTAAAATAACAGTTATAGTCAAAGTTTCTGGAGATAAAATTACATGAAAATATGCCTCTGAGCTTAGGACTTACTTAGTCAAGCTAAAATTTAGCTTGACCCAAAATTTATTGAGTCAAACTATGTGTTTACAGAGCTCCTTGTTTAAAGAACAGATAACTTGATAATACATCTGAGAATGAAAATAGAAATACGTTCTATATAGGAAAGATCTTTTATGTGATTTTTTAAACAATTAATTTTTGCATACATGTTCTGTCTACAGTGGGATTTTATTCTGATCTTAAGCACACTTGTGAGATAGAAGAAATGATAATAATTCCCAGAGCTACAGTCTTTTTAATTAAATTTGCCTTCCACCTATCCGTGATAGATGGGTAGGCACTTGACAGGAGATTAAAGTTAAATGATGCCCCTTACCCAACAGCTTTTTTTGTATGTGATTTTGCAGGTTTCCTGGGCAATAGCTTTAGATTAAAAAATTGCCTGGAGGGATTTTTGGCCTGTTTGCATTTTAAATACCAAATATCACACAGCATCTTTATCTCTTAAGTTGGAGAGATATGGGTGTAATGGGTGGACTGTTCAGTGGATAAGGAATTGGCTGGATGGTCACATCCAGAGGATAGTGGTCAATGGCTGGATGTCCAGGTAGAAAACAGTGACAAGTGGTGTCCCTCAGGGGTCCGTATTGGCACCAGTGTTGTTTAATATCTTCATTAATGTTATTGACAGTGGCATTGAGGGCACCCTCAGCAAGTTTGCCAGTTACACCAAGCTGGTTGGTGCAGTCGATATGCCAGAGGGATGGGATGCCATCCAGAGGGACCTGGACAAGTTAGAGGAGTGGGCCCAGGTGAACTTCATGAGGCTCAACAAGGCCAAGTGCAGCATCCTGCACCTGGGCCAGGGCAACCAAAGATATCAGTACAGGCTGGAAGACATGCTAGAATGCAACCCTGTGGAAAAAAGAACTGGGAGTACTAGTGGATCAAAAGCTGGACATGATCCACCAATGTGCAGTTGTAGCTCAGAAGGCCAACTGCATCCTGGGCTTCATCTAAAGAAGTGTGGCCAGCAAATTGAGAAAGGTGATTCTGCCCCTCTACTCTGCCCTGATGAGACTTCACCTGGAGTACTGCATTCAGCTCTGGAGCCCCAAACACAAGAAAGATACGGACCTGTTGGAGCATGTCCAGAAGAGGGCAATGAAAATGAAAGGAGTGGAGCATCTCTCCTATGAAGACAGGCTGGAGGAGCTGATGTTGTTCAGCCTGAAGAAGAGAAGACTCCACGGAACCTTATAACAACAACCTTCCAATACGTGAAAGGGACCTATAAGAAGGCTGAGCATGTAACGATAGGCCAAGGGGTAATGGTTTAAAGCTAGAGAAGGGTATATTTAGGTTGGATGTTAGGAAAAGGTTCTTCAATATGAGAGTGGTGGATCACTGGGATGGGTTGCCTAGAAAGGTGGTGGAGGCCCCATCCCTGGAGGCATTCAAGGTCAGGCTTGATGGGGCTCTGAGCAACCTGTTCTAGTGTGAGATGTCCCTGCTTGTTGTACTGGGGTTGGACTACATGACCTTTAGAGGTCCCTTCTGTGAAGGACCAGGTATTTCCTTACACGAACATGAAATGTCCTTTGAGTCAGCCGACAAAACTGACTTAAAACGGTGTCTCCACACGGCAGGAAACCCCCTCTGTGTGTGTGTGGGGGGGGGCAGCTGCTGCAGGGGAGGAGCCGTGGCCGGAAGCAGGGGCAGGACTAGGTCCCGCCTGATTGGCTGAAAAGCCCAGAAATGCAAAAACTGGCGCCGAAGAACCCCATGAGAGAGGCAGCGCGGCACGCCCCTCTCTCTCTCGCTCTCTCCTCGTGCTCGAGGCGGTCGTCTACACACACAGCCTGCCGCCGCCATTTTTGCCTGCCCGCTCTGCTGCTCGCTGCCGCCCGTCCCCGCTGCTGGGAGCTGCCCTGCTGGGGGGGGCGACCTGCGCTTGGAGTGCCCGCAGCTTCTTTGCTACCCAGCTCATCCTACCTGCACTGCCGTGTGGTGAGACAATTCCGGCTACCCCAGCTTATAGGGGAAAATATAATCCAGCCATTCGGGCATACCCCTCCCCTCTCCTTCCAGCACTTGAATAAGATGTGTAACTAAGGTGTACCCATATATGTTTAATGTGTTGTAATCACTCCTTTTGAACCTCCTGCCCCAAATTGCTTTGTTTTCCCCACAATAAACCTTGCTGTTGTTAGAAATTTAGTAAGCACTGAGCGAGTTATTCACTCAAAAAAGTCGGGACATAAGTTCCTGTCTCCTCTGTGTGAGGCGATACCCACGTGTGGATCTCTCAGCAAATCCTGATAAGTTAATACACTCCAATAAAGAGATATAATAGGTCACGGATCGTGACACCTTCCAACCCCAGACATTCTGACATTCTATTATTTTGTGGTTCTGTGTTTATTGTGAACCTCTTACATGGTTATTGCCATCCAGATTCTTTACTTCTTTCTATTAGGTCATATGTTTTTCAGCCTTTTCCCAATGTTTGTTAATTTTTAATAAAAATATCACATAAAATATTATTGAAATATTATGTTAAGCTCACTTTGATGTATAATTTGTTTTGATGTTTCCTAGTAATTGCATACTTTAGAGAAAAATCACAGGAAGCTTTTCTTAGCTGATATATTCTTGGTAGTTTTAATCAAGACTGAAACTCAATTTCTGGAAATTTATGCTGAAAATTCTGTTGCAATTTTATTGTTATAATTTCCTAAGCGGGATTTTAAAAGCTGTGGCTAGAAATATAATATCTACTTAATAGATCTTGGAAGTTAAAAAACTGTGGAGATGCTTCATTAACTCACTGCTTTACAGCTATGATTCCAGAAGTGGACAGTACCATATATAGAATCATAGTATAATTTTGTTTGGAAAAGATCTTTAAGATCATAAACCTAGCACTGCCATGTCCACCACTAAACCACGTCCCTAAATGCCACATCTACATGTGTTTTAAATTTTTCATTTCCATTTGAATCTGTCAGATAGAAGCATTGCATGGACTTAATTATTGAGATTTAATAGTATTGCTAACAGTGTAATAAAGAATTGTTCTTTTTTTTCCAAAAGCAGGGTACTTTTAAAAAATGATAGATAATTAAGAAAAACACATTCTGTGCACCTGCTGTAAAAAAAATAGATTTGGAAAAGAAAGAGAACAGAGACATGCCACTTGTGAAGAATAGTATTTTTATTATTTCTATTGTATTCTCATCCTGAGGCTTAAACAGATTTTGACTCTATGAGCAACTAATTTAGCAATATATTTACCCCTTATGAACTGTTAAACATTCAGTGACAGTGATATTTTTTCTTATTTTTCCTTTGTCAGTTCTAACAGTATGTAAATAACTGGTCTCAGTATGCTAAATTATATGCTGACACAGAAGACGTAGGGCTAAATTCACATGATAGTTAGAGACCAGTTGCTACCTTACTGCCTGAGCTTAAATACACACCTAGAACATACACCTGAAAGTAGTACTTTAAACCCAGTTTTGTTTTCTCACTGGTAACTTACTTCAGCATTAGGGAAAACAGGTATGGCTCTTCTTGTAACAATGTTCCCAGTAGACAGGTCCAAAACTGTAGTGCTTCATGCTATCAAGGAGCAAAATAGTATAATTAAAGTAATAAAATTTTAAAGTAATAATATTAAAGTATTTTTTTTGCAGGTTTTGGAGCTACGCTTTTGATGAAGGTCAAGGGGGGAAGTGTGGGTATAGATTTAATCAGGAGATAATTAGAGTATTATACAGAACAATGAAATGAAAAAAAAAGAGGAACACAACAGGAAAGAATTACAATGGAAAAAATAATGGATTGAGGGCAACTGAAAAAGAAGAGATGAAGAGAGAGCAGAAGGAAGAGATTTGGAAGAGACTTTATTTAAATTCATGTCAGTTTTCTTCTTCAGAAATGATATATTTCTTTTTTTCACTCAACTCATTTTTCCCCATTCTTTTTGCAATTAAAATTCTTAGTGGAATGGCACCCCCACCCCCCAGTGGAAAAAAAAGCTCTTTTTTTCTTTCTTTTTCATTTCTGATCCTGCAACCTCTATTCTGCATTAGCTTTATGAAGAAGACAAAGAAGAAGAGGGCATCCTGAATTGCAATAGCTATCTTCCTTTGCATTCTTGTACTACATAATTTTTTAAGGCCTGTGTCATTCTTGTGCAGGTGCTGTATATCTGACTAAAAAAAAAAAAAAAAAAGATTTGTCAAATAAAGAAAACCTCTTTGGCAGTTTATTTGCTGTCTCACCTTATTGTTTTCACAGTAGCACACTGAAATGGTTTATTTCCAAAATTTCTCTCTGTGTGCAGAGAGAAAAAAGGACAGAGGCAAGAATTCAACAGAGGCAATTTTCTCTGTTTTTATACTCTTCCAGAAAAGGATAAAAAATAATTTAATTATGTCTTTTTCTGCAGTTCTAATCAGAAAATGGACTTAGAAGTAGTGAGGATGATGAACTTTTTCCATATAAAAAGAGATATGTTGTGTGGTCCAAATATTTTTTTTCAGCCTCACTGATACAATTTTGTTTTGCCTTCCCCTGCAGCTCTTTATTTAGCACTGAGTTTGACTGAAGCAAATGACAATGAGTAATTTTAACTTTACACCACAGGCGTTTCTTGGCTTTCCACCACAGGCAGTTCTTGACTTTACTTGAGGCTTTGTAGACATTTGCACTGGGGACTTCTGTAAGTGGCCTGTTTCTGCATTACTTTGATGGTGAATAGTAAGCAAAGCAGCAAACATCCTTCTTCAGGAATAGCAAGCCAATACTGCATTCACTTACTGGAAAATACATTTGAAAAAATGTAATTACTGCCTGTACAGACAGTATTACTGTCAGTGTTGTCTTGAGTGAAACTTAATATTGAGACCATAGCGAACACGTAGTAATTGTTTTTCGTTGTTTTACATGTCATCAATGTCAAAGTCTTCTTAATCCCTATCTTATGCAGTACATTATTCATATGCACGGTATTCTTAATGTTTACAGAGTTGTATTTATTTTTCAGATGTTTAGATGTGTTATCAGGCTTAATCAGTGCTTCTCTTATGAAACATGCCTTTGAATACATCCATGACTCTTCTACAGCAGGAGTAAATAGGTGAAGTAACTGTCCTTTTAAATTTTCTTTATCACTTAAAGTAATACAAGCTTTATCTTTGAATCTACTTTTCATTTTATTAGCTATTAATTCCTATTACTCTGCAAGTCTGACGGAGAGATACCTTGACATAAATATCCTCAGGGCTACAAAGGGCTTCATTTTTCTGAATTCCTTATGCTTTTAGGAATTCTAAAACACACCCCAGACTTTTTAATTTATTTTGTTCCTTGGAGGACCAAAGCAAATGAATCCGCTATCATAAATCATGCTACATTGATATGAGGAAGAGCTATAACATAAGTGTGTAACTCTCCAAATACAGTTCTGAAATCCAATTCAGTGGGATAGCTTGTGGTACATGTGAGAAGTTGCCAATAATTAGTGAACTACTCATAGGATGGCAAATAGTCAGTAAAACATGACTGAAGAAATTTGTTTCTCGTTGGGCCTGTTCTGTGGATGTGATTAGGAGAGGTGGACTAGACTTTTTGACATCTGTCTTGACTGCCTAAATTTGGGTTTAGACTAGTGTTTCAGTAAAATTGTTCATGCAGTGTGAAAAAGCTCTACTTGATATTGAATGAGACCTGCTCAAGAATATCTGTTGTAAACACACGTCTTCGTATGTATGTTAGGCAGATTGCTAATTTGAAACACAATACTGTATTCATAGTACAATTTAATCATTCTAGAACAGGTTGAGAATGTTTTGAAAAGTGTTAATATTAAATTTATCTTAATCAGAGAGGAAGCTTTACCAGCTTGGGTTGATGTATTTTGATTCCACACATTTGTTTATTTTTTAAGTTCTTGGTGTGTTGTGGAGCACTGCCTTCCTCCTTGCATCTGTGCTGTACAACTGAATGAAGTTCAGATATTTCTAAACTGGCTGAGAATTCCTTGGTGTCGGTGGCAGTACAGGTCAGAAAGTTGTTATGCTTCTGGGCACAGGTTGACAAGGCAGTAATACTGTCTTCAAAACCTGACATTTGTCTCCTTATACTGCCCCTTTTGTTGAGATGTACTGAGGTATCTGTTTGCACTAGCATACATTTAACAAGGTAGATCTGACTGTGACTTGTTCAGCTGAAATCCTTATGATGAAATCTAATGTATTTTTTTTAATGAACCTGGAAGGTCTGTAGGAGTTGCTGTATTTTTCCAGGTTGTATTTAGTTTATCATGTATAATGTGATCTTTCAAACTGCTGTAAATGTGCTGTAAGCTTCATCCTAAAAATGCTTACCAATTTTAAAAGCAATAGGTAAATTATTGTGCAGCATTTTTTTATTATTTTTATTGTATTGCAGACCAGTATCATTTAAAATAATAATCTGAACCTTTATTTATTAGCTGAATGATGCTATTTTTTCACCACTTATTCACATGGGAGACACAAAATAAACTAGAAATACTTGCCTAGAAATGCAACAGCCTGTAAACTTGCACAAGGGATTTATTTGTACTTAAAAGAAGGTTCTGTGCTATGGTTTCTTGTGTCACCTGTATTATGGCATCTGTTATTTGCATGAGTTGTTCAGCTTCAAATTTTTGTTTTGAGGAAAAGATATCTAGGTAAATTTAAAATCACTTAAAGATTACAAAAATCACTCAATCTGTCCAAGTACACGGTGGTAATAATATACAGTGTTTGTTTTAGTATTCAAACTAAACTATTGTTCTCTATATATTTTGGTTCTTCAATTTAGTTGTTAAAAGAGCTGTTTAGATTATTTGTTACAGAATAAAGCCACTTCACTCTTCTCCCTCTTACAGTTGAACCATTACAGTTTATCTTTTGTTCTTGAATTTAGTCTTTTGATGTCTTAAGTGACTTCTGGCTGTCAATCTCTTTTCTATTGACTTTTCCAGTAGTGCCAAATAGGGTATTTTCTTTGGCATTTGGAGAAATATGTGTAAAAGAAAAGTGTTAGTTTCCAAACAAGTTGGATTTTTATTGCTTCATACACATTATTTTTATCAAGGTACTTGTTCAAGAATGTTTTCAGAATCACAAATGTTTTAAGCCCCAATGAAGACAATAAACATCAAGAGAGTCAGTTAACTTATTTTTTGTTATTACATAGTCTGAGTTCTGTATTTTGGTGAATAACAACTGAATCAATTATTTGTTGCAGCACAGCCTAGTTATGAGATCTCAGTTAGTAACTGAATAGCTGTGTGTGAAATGTCACAAATAAAATGAACATTAAACTGTGTACCAGTTCCCAAGAGGTTCCTCAGCTTGTTTGTTTTAGTTCAATATATTGAATGCTAGGGAAAAATCTTATAATTTCAAGCAAGCAAGTAAAACTTAAAAGAATCACAAAACCATTAAACAGCCTTTAGATAAGCAAGTATACTTAGAAGGGACTGAGAACAAAATACCATCCACCTAATGTGACTTGTGAAGGACCTTTATGCAAGCGTGTATCAGGAAATAATAAACTGAAATTAAACCAAAAAGAAAATGGCAACCCTATTCTCCCTCTCTCCATATACTAAGCAAAGTGGATTTATTTAGTTCTAATAGTGGTATACATTGTTATTTTTATCTTTCTCAAAAATAGCATAACCTCTGGAGTATTTTTTGCTCTTCAGTACTTCTACATGCCTTCCTTTTTATTCTACATGTGTATATTTACATGGGCATGAAAGCAGTAATCCCAATTCTCCTCTGATTTACAGTCCTGGTGGGAGTAGGTGATGTGTCTTGTATTTGAGTTGTAAAAGAGGCAACTGCTTAAGAAACTGGAATTGGGAAAGACGTTCCTCATTCTCTACTGGAACAGACTTGGATTTAAGAAAATGGGGAAATTTATTAAGAATTATATGTGTGTGTCCACCTATCATAATAGGAATATGCTTTATGACTTCTGAAAGCCTGTATTTTCAGTGAGGTAAGTGGAAATGTTGGTGTGGAGAAGGCTTAGTCATGGGATTGCTGGCTGGAAAGGACCTCTGTTACACTCAAAGTCATCTTAAAGACAAAAAGAGGAAGATGAGAATACTGCTTGCAGTGCAGTCTGTAATTTGTTGCTAGTCCAGTTGTTCAGTGTCTCTGTTCTGTTGTCTCTAAAATAATTTTTCAATAACTGTAGAAGGTTGCATTCCAGTAGTGAATGAGCATTGCAGTTTTAACAGTCTAGGGCCTCTCGTGCTGTCATATATGTGTTTTCTTCCGCAGCATTTTAGGCAATACTTATCTTATTTCTTGTCAATTTCTATCTCAACTAAACAACATGAAATTATCTCAGGCCAAAACAAATGCAGAAAAATCCTGATACTGTGCACTGTCAGGTCAGGACAATCCTTGAGTTTTTACTGGTAATATTAAAAATCATATTTACTGGTATACATTTCAGAATTCCTTTTATCTGAACAATTGCAAATGAGGGCTATTCAAACCCTGCCTTCACACAGATGGACATACCCAACTTATCTATAACTCTCTAGCAATTTTATATTAAGAGTTCCCTGGCTAATTACATGGTTATGTTGTAATTTTTATGCACATAAAACTGATCTACAAGCAGAGGGTGTTCCTATAGATCGTTATAATGGCATCTCCAGTGTGGTAAAGTTTTGAAAGGACAGTATTGCTTTGGATGTGTCCTGTCATAGTCTCTGGAAATATTACTATATTTTCTATGCAGTTGTGAACGGGAAGGCTATCTGTCATCATTCCTCAGGAGGATTAATCGTGAAGTAGGCTAGATTTTGAATTCTATCCATCTCATTATGTGTTCTGTACGAAATGTCAGGACTAGCTGAGTAAATCTCGCCTATACTAGCTCAGCAGGGAAGGGAAGAAACCAGAGATATATTAACTTGAGTTTTCTGAGGAATGTTGCATCATGTCAATGATCCTACAGTCACAGAAATCTTCTGTGGTACAGTGAGATTGCAAGTGATGGATTGAGGATGTTGGGAATCCACCCTGAATGTCCTGACAGTGTAATATGAATGGAGTATGTCCTGCCATTTGAATACTGTATAGCACCACATAAAGGTGATGGTGATGATTTAGATTATAGAGTATTTCAATCTGAACTTTCCTTCCTAAAAAAAACTTTGAGTTTCCAGACTACAAACATACCTTTCAAAGAGAGAAGAAATGCACTGTAGTCTCTACTAAAATAAGCAACATTGATAGTATTGAAATTGTCCTGCCACTCTATGATTCCATGATTCTATTTAATCTACAGTGTCTGATTACTTGAAAATGCATATTCTCTACTAGTTATATTTGTATTTTTAAAAAGCACAGTCACACCTAAAAGGAAATAGTTCTGATTTTTCTTTCTCTATTTTTAAATGTCCCTGCAAAGCTTGGGAAAGCTCTGCTTATAACTTCATTTTTAATTGCTCAGGAGCAGCAATTGAAGAAGTTAGGAATCAAAGGTACACTAAGGAGAAATGAAATAAAGAGGGATTGCTTATCCTAAGAAGTTAATTGAAAGCCTGTGAAGTGGTTCATCCACCAGAAATCTCTTCATAGCTCTTATTTCTGAAGAAAACATATTTTTGAGGTAGTTTTTAAAAAATAAATTCAATTACATGCATGTACGACAGGAGTGCTATCCTGTGAATAAATAATACTCAGTAATGAAATGTGCAAAAAAGACTTGCATCACCTAGATTCAGAATAAAGTGTCCTGATGCTGCCAACAGCATCTCCAAAGTTCATGACTCAGTTGTTTAATAAGAAAGGGGTTTTTTTGTGTTGTTTTCTTTCAAATCCTGTTTGCACTGGTATCGCAAGGTAAAATAAAACCACAGCCTGACCATCCCAAATATATGCTTGAGATGCCGATGGTGACTGTTCCCTGGTGCTCAGAAGGTGTATTTAATTGAACATTTCCTGATTTCTTCAGCAGCACTGCAAATGAAGTGTGGAGGGAGCATCAGAAATAGTTATCTGTAATTGCTTAGCAATTAGACGGGGTGACATATTTCTTGCAGAGCGCAACACGTGATGTTTCTTTGGGTATTCTGTAATGTGATTTTCTTTTATTTATTTTTTAGCAGGTTGAAAATGAACTGTTATGCTTTTAATGTGTTATGCTGTAAAAAGTAAGGACAAAACAGTATGCATGTTTTGCCTTAGTCAGCTTCTCTGGCTTCCTTGGGTAACATAATTTTACATAGGAAGATTCTGAGAATTGTGTTATGTCTCACTAGCTCATAGGCTGTGACACTTATCACTTTTATTAAAGAGAAACTCAATTCTTGAAAGTGTTTTTGTGACTCTAAGACTAGGACTGGTACTTGGAGAGTTGCAGCTTGGAGATCTGCTTAGAGACAATGAAGGATGCTTTATGTTGCCATTATTTTTGATGTGCGAAACAAGACATTCTTGTCCCATTCTTAAATAGCTTTATCTTTTTCCACACAAGGATGGGATTGTTGCTATAGTTCTGCAAGAAACTCTCAGTTATGACATTTTATAATTGCATTTTGAGAGAATCCAAATTAAAAAGGCATTGGGCGCTATTAAAGTGAATGTAAAATTGCCAGGACTCCTGTGATGACTTATTATTTTCCTTGAAAGAGTTCTGAGGCTATGTTGATAGACTTGTTGTTGTGGTGTGACTTTTCATAGCAATAGTATGCATTTGTCTTTTGAAAGATAAAATAGATCACCCCTGTTTTTGCAGTACAGTTACAGAGAGGGAGACCTACAGTTACAGGGAGACCTTATAGCAGCCTTTCAGTACCTGAAGGGGGCCTACAGAAAAGCTGGAGATGGACTTTTCATCAGAGAAGATAGTGACAGGACAAGGGGTAATGGTTTTAAAGTGAGAGAGGGGAGATTTAGGTTAGATGTTAGGAATAAATTCTTTACTATAAGGGTGGTGAGGAATTAGAATGAGTTGCCCAGGGAGGTTGTAGATGCCCCATCCCTGGAGTTTTTAAGGCCAGGTTGGACGAGGTTTTGTGCAACTTGGTCTAGGGGTAGGGTTCCCTGCTCATGGCAGGGGGTTTGGAACTTGATGATCTTAAAGGTCCCTCCCAACCTTAGTGATTCTATGATTCTGTGATTGTGTTTTGTGAAAAACTCGGGAGTTGGGAGGGACTGGAGAAATGCAGCCATCTACTTCTGATGATATTCATTACCCTCAGCAATGATTATTCACTGTGTTGAACCTTTTAAGGAAGTAAAACAATAGATAATATTTCTCTGTTCTTTAAAATAAGTGAAGCTGCTGTTAGTTATTAAACAACAGCTAAAGAACTGTTAGAATATTTTGACAGAACAGCAAGAGGGAAACCAATTAAAATATAATCATGAGGCTGAGTGAGCAGCTGAAGATGTTGTGCCTATCATGAATGGCAGGTGATGGTTAAAGGAGTGTTAGGATTTGTCTCTGTTTAGAGAACAATGCCTGCGCAAAGAATAGAAAAATACAGAGGCCTGTGCAAGAAACCTGTTAAGCATAGATTTTAAGGACAACAGGGCACAATCTACTGTGTTTATTGTTACTTTTTACTCCTGATTTTTTTTTACTCTCAAGTTTGAATGGCATGAAAAACTCCTGAAAATGAATGAGTCTGTTTCCTTCCCTGCTGACCTTGTTTTTTTAAACATCTTGTCATACTATCAATGTGACAGTGTCTAAGCATGGTGATACAGGGAAAATATTAGATATATTTTGACCATACATTTGACAATTTAATTTCTCTGGGTTGCTTATTCCTGTCCACATGATAGGAGTTTCTACCTAGTCGGAGTGCAGCCTGAGTTAATTTAGCATAGCTGAAGTAACAGAAATCTTCAGTGGGTCTGAGGAAGTCAAAAGGATAGGGAAAACTGAATGAGCAGCTGCTGCAGTAAGAGGTATCAGGTTCCACTTGTGGTGACCAGTCTTTTTACATATGCAGCAAGTGCCCACATGGCAGCAGGAAACCTTCAGGATGACAGTATTAGTGAACTGTTCTGTGTGGCATATCTTTCTATAGTAAATAGGCAATTTACATAAAGGTAAATATCTCTGGTGTGTGTATTCTTCTGGTTTTTTCTAACTAATTTTACATACACCTCTGCAAATATTGAAGTAGCCTGGAGGAATGCCTCCCCAACAGGGTTAATGGTTTGCTATGTTTGGAGCTTGCCTGTGTTTCTTTCCTGCTGTTCCATTCTTTGTGATGTCTGTCCATACAAAAGCCTTATGATATCCTGAGGCAGAACATTCTCTTCCTCATCCCCTCCTAATCTCCCATTAATGGATGAGAATAAATCACATTTTGTATAATCACCCAATGAAGGAGACAGCCTGTGCATCAGCTCTTCTGAGCAGCTTAGAATTTGTTCTTTATGGACAAGTCAATTATCTAACCCAAACAGAGTAGCTATCTGATAGGTAATTTATTCTGTGTTGAACCAGGGATTAAAAAACTTAAGCAATTAAAGATTTTCTAAATATTTTGCACTATATTTTTAGGTTGTAGAAGAGCATGAATTTTTTCCCCTTAGTCCTAAACTTGTTCCTTTGCAATTTGGGTTGCAAGTTGCTTCCTAAGCAGGTTGCATTTAAAAGCAAGTTTGTGTCTTTTTCTAGCTAAAGAGATATCTTGGATTACAGGGTAAAAAAAGAAAAGAAAATGTGTGTCATACATCTGTTGTAAATGACGTGTATTTTCATTATTCTTTTCCTGTCTACAGCCCTCAATCTCTGATGAGCAGAACATGAAAATTCCATCATGTTAAAACTAGAAATGAACTTTTGAACCTTCAGTGCTGCAAATTAATAAAACAGCTCTGTCCTCTTAGGTTGCTGCAATAAGTGATATAATGTCAGTAAGATGATTGTTTTGTGGAGTGATTTTGAGTTAGAGGGATTGCACTGCACCACCAAACACACTGTACTTAGAGTAATCCTATAAAGAGGAAGTGAAAGTATGAATGGAGACATTTGTTAAGCCAGTAAACACAGAGGAAGATGAAATAGCACGGTATTGGTTTGCCATTGTAGCCTTATTTTGGTTTCAAGCTTTCTGTTATCTTCCTGAACATGTAATTTTTTTTCCTAATATGGTAATAAGAATGTAATAACTTTTCAATTGTTACTGTGTAAAAATATATTTGTATAATATTATATAAAAGTTCAATCTCATAAGCAATCATTTGCTTAGTCCATCAATTTATAGCTGAAAGGAACTGAAGCTTTTTTTTAATATATAGGCTTTTTTTCTGTAAGGCTATGTGGTGACCTATATTTTTTCCATAGAACTTGTTCAACTGGAAAGTTCTGTTGATTAATTTTATTCTGCATCTGTCCAGACATATTCCTGATTAACAGAAAATAAAAAGTGAGTATCTTTCTCAGCTAGAATTAATCAAGATGTCAAACGTACATTTTTATTTGTAGGAAATCAGTGTAGTAAAAGTCTGTATGAGATCTTGCAGGAAGCAAAAATGCACAGTAAAATGTAACAATTCTTAGGGTCTTATATTTTTGCATCAAAATTTTGTTTCCATATCAATAAATTTTAAGAAGTCTGCACTCCTTGTTTGTGTTTCCTAATTTTAGGTATCTCAAGGCTAACAGGAAAAGGAATAAATACGTTATTATCTCCCTGTTAATAAGGTGTACAGTCTTCTGTTGATGAGTTACTAGCATGACCGCTTCTGGTCTTCATACAAGCACTGTATTTTTTGTTGTTTTGTTGGTATTTTGTTCTTGGTTATTAATTAAAGACACTGATTCAACCCTTCTACTGTTTTTCCTGATGCTTTTCTCTTTCTCCCTCTTTGCGCCTCCCATGCACACACTTCTCTTTTCAATTTAATTCTTTCAAATCATAGTATCTTTTACATACTTACGTGCTTACATTATAGGCATGATACTTATATATACTTACATTATAGGCACGTTTGCAGGTTTCTCTTGTTTTTGACCAATTTTTATGGAAGTTGTTATGAGTAATTAGAAACATAAACTGCCAATCTGTCAGTTCCCAGAGATCAGTGTGGAAACACGGGGAGTTTTGAGTCTTCAGAGTGTAGGCCTTCATGTGTAAATCATACTTAAAAGTGATGGAAGTAAGTGATTATAAAGGTTTTCTCCTAGGAAAGGACACCTTCTGTCTTAGATTGAATCATCTTTGAACAGATTCTTGCTAAAATCAACCTTGTTTTACCCTGGTTTTGATACGTTTTGATACGTTATTCTTATAGATATTATTAAGAAGAGCCAACAAGAAAGTAGAAAATTAAATTATTATTATAAGTTTGTGGGGTAGTTCTCTGTGGATGAAGGATGATCTTAGGGTGGAATGTCATTGCAGCAAATTGTAATATAAGGTACAGTCACGAAGATATAAACAGAACTGCTTGGGACTAAGTTCTTAAAAGTATGAAGAAAATATTTTATTTTTAGGGCAAAGTTTGTCAAATACATATTTCAGAATTTATCTTCTTCTAAATATTTTTTTTGAAATTATTTTAATGAGTTTATTTTTAATGTTTTTAACATGCGTTGTACATAACCCACTATTTTCTCTTGTGAGTGTCTACTTGTTTATGACAACCCTTATAAATTAAAGTAACTGTGGAAGGAAGTCTATATTCCTCTGTGGCTAATAGCAACAACTATCTACTTCTAATAAATTAACTTACACTTTTCTTTTAGGTTTCCTGGTGTTTAGAAGTTTGTTTTCCAATGACTGCAGGCATTCATATCAGACTGTTCCCCTTTAGTTTGAGGGGTTTTTTTGGTCTGTGTTCTAGAAAAAGATAATATTTCAGTATTCATTAAAATCCTGCTTAATGGCCAGTAACAAATACTGGCAATGGTATGGAAATTCAACCTGTATTTTTGAAGTCTGTGATCACTGTTAGAATATCAAGTAATTGTCAAACATCTCTCATAAATACTCATTTAAAAGAGAATGATGATAATTCTGGTGCCCATCTGGTGAATTTTTGCGTTCTGGAGGCTTGTTACGGTTATTCATATCTGAGATCCTATGAGTTACAGGAGATAGAGAATATGCCATAGATGGAGAATAAGGAAATGCACTAAGTATGGAAATAATATTAATCTGCCTGTGCTGCCAAGTTGATGATAGTTCCTTTAGATACCTATCGCCATGACCTTATTGGTACAGTAAGTTTAAAAAAAAATAATAAGGTATCTCCCAGTGTTGGCAACTGTATTGTTGAACTGTACAGGATTAGTATCCTCACATCAGTATCTTCACACATTAACTGCTCCAAGCTTTGCACTTCATTAAGTATCAACTGGTGCATTCAGGTGAATTTGAATTTTGGCTTTTTCTCCCTTGATATTTTAGTTCTTTTAAGGAAAACAAAAGGCTGTGCCCTTCATTTAAGCTAATGTGCCTTTATTATGCTGAAGTGATGTGTCCAGCTATCATTATTAATTCAACTATCTTTTAAAATTAATTGCAAAAAGTATTCTCTGCTGATGCTACCTCTCATTTAAATCAGTTTCCAATAAATGAGAATTGATCTCAGATTTTAAAAAAGTGATTGCAAAATCAATTGAAGTAAAACTACATATCGGTGGTTTAAAAAATGCTCAGTATTTTCTTACTAAGTTCAAACCAAGTTTTTTGTATAGCAGGGATGTAGTGTTTATTTTTTGACAAATTTTACTCTCTGACGTTCTTTTTATGTGAACTGAAAATTTTCTTCTTAGGCTGATACAATCAATTTGTACCTCTGGGATAATGAATTCAAATATCTATGCTACTACGTACCTTGATAAGAATGTACTGTCTTTCTTCCAATGTTAAAAGACCAAGGGGAGAAACAGAAGCAACACTGTTTAATAATTGAAGTATGAAAGTGTGATTCAGGTGTAAAGCTGTACAAGTAAATTCAGGTTTTGTTTAGAGTTTAGGGCAAAAATGCTCCTTTTTTGGAAGTCTCTTCCCATGATCACTGTTTAAATTGTTTTTTTGTTTGCAGAGATGCAGTTCTTCCAACTCATGTCTGAAACACAGTGTCAGGGTCACTGCCACATATGTCTTTGTTCTTAAATGTACCGTTCAACAGACCAGTGCTTAGAACTTTACTTCAAACTTCTGGTGAGCTTTTACAGTCTGAACTTGTAATACTTCAAAATAAGATCCGAAAAAATATATGCCCTCATGAAAAGCATCCTGACTAATACAATAGGGAGATAGTCCTTATGTCTTTCATTCTATCTGCAACTTGTTTGCTAGTAACACACAACCAACTGGAATCAGACTCTCTGAAAAGTCATTCTCCACCAAAATTCTGTTGAAGCCTTTCAGAAAGTTGGATTTGTCAACATAATTGATTTCTGTTTCTGAATGTACTTCAGATGGGAATGAAAGATTGCAATTTATATATAAGAAGTTCTGGGAGAAAATAAAAAACCAACAAGACAAAGTCACAAGAATTGAAGGGCAGTATTTGCTCTCAGGGTGTGTGGAACAGGTGTAATGTTAAGTTATTTATAGTGGATTTTTCAGGTATTATGTGCCTTTGCTGGCAGCAATATTACAATGGTGTTACTGTGTTTCTCTTCAACTGCTTTTTAGTGTAAGGACAGAGCAAGCTTTTTCTATTAGAACAAAACAATCAGATTCCGTCAATAAAGATAAGTGTATATTGCTTTCAGGGTATTTGTGAAATATTACCAGAAGTCAAAATACACGTTGCAATTCTCACATTTGTTTAGATTCTGATGACTAATAATTTAGTGCCATAGTTACTTTCTGTACAGTAACATAACCTTAATGGGATTCCAGAATGATTCATCTGTAACAGGAAAGAAAAAATAAATTTTGTTCATCAGATGGTATAGGTCAAAATTGCAAAATACTCTGCCTAAAAGATTTATTGATTTGCAAGTTTATTATTGCAGTTCTTCTGACCTGTTTTACTACTGGAGGCCATGAACTTTCCCATATGGTGAAGATTTTAGATGTTGTCCAATGCTTTCATCTTTAAAATTTCCATCATCAAAATCTTTTTTGCAGCAGCAGATAAAGAATTAAACTCAGGTGCAGAGCATAGCATCATAAGGATCACTGTTCAGGTTAAGGCTTCCAGGAGGTGCTTTGTAATGGTGATTTTTGACAGGATCAGTATCCTGGATTTTCATGTTCTTAAATCAAAAGATGCTTAAATATTATCCTAGCTCCCATTCTAAAGATAATAGATGATTGACTTAAAAGGGAATTCTCTGCTAATTTGTCCAGTTAGGCTTCTGAGCTGCATTTAAACAATGGAACTTCACAATAAATCATCTAGTGACCTTGGGAATTAGATGGCTTATACCTGAACAGTTGAAGTGCCTTCTCATTCATGTGTTAATACACTGATGTAACATGAAGGGAGTTGATTATTTATATTTCTGGTTGACAGAAAGAATTGAACTTAAATGTTCTGTAGGTTGTTAATTTCCATAAAGTTGTTCACTCTGCAAATTCTGACTGATTTTTCTATGCAGAAGTGTCCCCAGTAGGAAATGCAAAGGTAGCACAATCAATATTGTAATCTCACATTCTTTACGATTTTCTATGGGATGTACCGTTCAGTCTTCTAACCTATCACCAGCAGTAGCTGTGCCACAGCTCATTAATGGTGACACACATTTTCAGAGTGAGCCTCCAGTGGAGGTGAGAGGAGGGCAGCTGGTGTGTACTTGGAGACATCCTAGTCGGCAGCCATGTGAGCTACACAAAGGCACACAAGGTGTGACAGTGGATTGGTTACTGCCTGCTAATGCCCATATCTCATATCTGAGAAGCTGTGAATAATCATTTCCTACCTACTGTGTTCACAGCTTTATAGGTGTGATGGATAGGACTGGGTATAAATAAAGGCACCTAGTACTGCTTTAGATGCCAGAGTGGTGTTCTGCCAGTCATCTCTCCAGGGAGATATGAGTCTCATATTTCTCTTTGTGTATCTGCCAGCATAGTTTATACATCAGGTAATTTGAGTATTTAAAGTGAATCTTTATTCTGGTTTTGAGTTATCTGAATCTCATGAATTTCTGCATATGGAAAAGCATTGAAGGTGAATGCACTTTGGAATGAGTCCGTGGGATAGTGGTATTTTCCATTCTTTTTAAAATATTTTCTTAAATTCACTTACTCTGTCTGGTGTGACTCTATTTGGCTCATCTTTGACTTCTAAGATATTTAATATAATTATTTCTTTATTCATAGCTTCTCCAGCCTCCCTTCCCTTATGTCTAAATTTTTGTTCCTCTATTTGTCATATGATAAGTGACCACAACAAGAATAAATATTATTTTCCCTTACAGTTTAAAATTAAATTCAATGAAAATATTTTGGTACTGTTTTGTATAAACCTATGTTTGGGTTGGGTTTTTTTTTTTTGTTCTGCAAAATTCCATTTTCTATCTTTTTTGCTTCAATGCAATTTTTTTGGTGCCAGAGTTTTCCTTTTAGCAAGTATTTGAGGTGTTCCTATAGCTAGTATCATACCAATATCTTAATTTAAAAGCAGGAATCTGTGTCACATTCTGGTTTTTGTTGATTGTTTTGTGTTTTTTGTTTTTGTGTTTAACACGTATGCTTAGTATAAAAACACTTTCATATTTAGTCTTGGTAAGTATTTTTTACATGCTTGTTTGGAACATTAAGATCATACCATACTTCATATTCCCTTTCTGAACTTCCACTGTTCATTTTGTGCACTGGTTGAATTTTCTCCCAGTCTTTAATTTGCAAGATGAAAAAGTCAGGAGACGTCAGCAGTGGTTGTGCAGCACAGCTGAAATATTTCTAGACCTACATATAATTTTTGCAGGTAATTTTCAAGATGCTTCTCTGGTGCAGGGGAGAAATCCTTTTTTTCTCACTGTCCCATTCCCACAGTTCTATTTTGTTTATGGCTTTTCCCTTCTTCTTACTAGCCCTTTCCTTTTCCTCAGTACCCCATCTGACAGTGCCCTAGATCTGTTAACACAGAAATAAGCATTTCTCAATTAGTGTGACTGACCAGCTTTGGTTTTCCTTACCAAACCATTATTGCTTGTCAGTCAGGTTTGTGTCTCTCCATGTTCTCATTTGTGGCTTCCTTCATTTCTTATTATCCCCTACCCTCTATTATAGAGTACAGTCTATTATTCTTGTAAATGTGATGAGCAAAACATGGAAAGATTATGCTTTTTTTTTTTTTTTTTTTCTTTCTATTCTAATCCATTTCAAACACTGTGAGTAATTGAGTGTCAGTCCTGAAATGGTGTGGTGTCAGTTATCACTGTATAATGCCCATTTACTAATTGGTCATTAGATACAGGAAGAAGCTGCCCCAAATAATTTGAAGAATCTGGACTGAACATTTCAAATTATTTGAATCTCTCATTGGCTCAAAACAGTGGTGCTGTTTTATTCTTGTAATGCAGTTTGCTGCAGAATTGGAAAAAGTTTCAAAAATAGATGGGAGCCTGACTCCAGGTCAGTCTTACAGCTTTGGGTACGGACACAGTCAGCCTACCAGAAACCTTGAAAAAGCTTGAAAAGTGTAGTGGCTTGTGAAAGAGGAGAGGGAGTTTGAAAAAAAATCAAGCATATTTCATTCTCTGTTATATGCACACAAAAGAATTCAGTTTCAGGAGATTTCAACAAATATTTATTCATATTTGCATATAGGCTTTGTTCCACCTTTGATAGGAGTCTCAGTCTACAACTATGTAGCCTAATTGCAGGCATGAATGAGTATGTTAAGTACACATGCTTAAAGAGGAGTGAAAGAATCCATTGATTTTTTACAAGTGTGCAATATCTATGGAGTGCAGACTAGCTTTAGAACTTTAGTATCCTTTTAACAGTGAGATCATATGGATCATACATTATTAATGCATAAAGCTGGGAAATATGGCAAGGGAGTTATTGGCAAATAATTACTGAAATGTAGTATTTTACTCATGTATTTCAACAGCTCTCCTTGTTTATGCTTTATTTTCCTGATGAAAACTGAATTAACAACACAAACACTCACTCTTATCTTTCTTGTATATTTATGATGACTAAATCTTGACTTGCTTATGCTAACATCTGCCTTTCACTTTTCTTTATCATCAATCAGGAAATGGAAAATTGCCACAAAACCCATATTACCGTCAATCACAGTTACTCACCATCACTTGGGTTTCACCTAGCAACTGTAAATAAACTTTAAATGTTCAGTATTAGTTTTCAGACCAGACAAATCTTTGAATGACTTTGAATAATGAATGCCTGAAGTAGTAATAATTTTCCTGCAGGTATTCTGTGAGAGGAGGAAACAGCAGTAACTGAAACATGCATATGCAAAAGTATAAAAATCTTTTGCCCTTGTTGAGTGAGAATCCCATGTATGAAATTCTATCAAATCCAATTGAAATCAATTATTCAAGTGTGGTGAGCCCCATAACCTCATATTCCTCTAGGACACATCCATTATCCTGTGTATTTGCAGAGAATTAAAACTTTTCTAATATAATATTGGTGAGCCGAGCATGACCAGAATCTTAAAGATTTGTTTGTTTCTTGTCTTCAAAAATAGAATAAAATTATGTCTCCAAACAAGTTTCCATCCTGTTTGTTTTTCATCTTGCAGTGTTAATAACATTCTGCTGATCAAATTCACGTACAATGATTTTGAAAGAACCTGATGTTGTCAGCTTCACTTCTTATTTATCAGACAATAAACACATATCTTTTTATACACAAGGGTTGAATAACACTCAAATGCAAAACCATTCAGTAAAAACCAACAACAACAGACATCCTTTCTAGACGTGTGTTTTTTCTTCTGAATCTCTGAAGTTTGGTAACTTTCAGCATAAAGCATTGATCCTTCATTGTATTTTATTGTTGATAGGATAAATAGTGAAAGAGGTGAAGACAGAAACATGAATATGTTAAAATGTCCCACAACTTAGCTGTTACATTGTAGCACATCATATTTACTTCCTTTACTATCCTTGAATTTTTTTTTTTTAGTAAGCTGAACGTTCCTATACCAAGAGGTGGTTATTTATTTTTAGTCGCTTCTGAAGTACCATAACAATTTTTTCTTTATTTTTAATTTATCCCTGTAAGAACTGGACATGTGATGAGTGAGGAACTTGTAACAGTGTACAGTTTTTGTGGAAATAAGTTTGTCCCATTACTTTAGGCTTTTCAGTTATATTTTTTAGCAATTTTGGAGTTTCAAAGGTGCCACTGCAGAAGTCATCGTTATTTAAATCCTACTTTTTTTATCCCTATCCTACCCTTCAACTTTTGAAGAGTGAGATTTAATTTTAAAAATCAGTAGTTTACATGACAATCATAGAAGGCTAGCAGATTGGTCAAGCATGATTTATCCTTGGTAAATCCATGCTGACCACTCACAATTACTTCCTGTTCTTCAGTGTATTTAAAGATGACATCCAGAATGAGTCACTCCCTCACCTTTGTAGGGAGAGAGGTAAGACTAATGGCCCATAGTTCCCTGGGTTATCCTTAACTAACAGTCCTTCTTAAGCAATTCAGGATGTGCTTGGGAGAATTTCCCTGCAACCTACACAATATCCAATAGTTTTTACCTCTACTGTGGAATTCTTTACTTTTTTCCTGGGACACAAAATCTGTCTGAGTGACAGGATGATAAACCGCATAATGCTCAGCTTGTAACAGAAAACTTATTTTTTTCTTCAAGACATTGGCTGTTACTGGAGGTAGTGGCACACAAAGAGTGAGATTAGTTGTAATCTCCTTTGGTCACTTGTGATTCTTATGCTGCACTGGTTGTTTAAGCAAGTTTGTCTGAAGAAAAGTGCAAAAGCAAGACAAAGGAATACACCCTTTCACAACAAAGCATTTGATACTGTCTCATGTGAGATCCTGGTTTCCAAACTGATAAGGTATGGATTTGACAGAAGGACCACTTGGTAGATAAGTAATTGGCTGGATGGCTGTACCAGAGAGTTGTGGTCAATGGCTCAGTGTCCAAGTGGAGGCAAGTGAGGAGTGGTGTTCCTCAGGGGTCCGTACTGGGACTAGTGTCTTTCAATGTCATTGGTGGAGACATGGACAGTGGAATTGAGTGCATCCTCAGCAAGTTTGCTGATCATACCATGCTGTGTGGAGTAGTTGACACCCTAGAGGGAATGGAGGCCATCCAGAGGGACCTTGACAGGTTGCAGAGGTGGGCCAATGCCAACCTCATGAAATTCAACAAGGCCAAGTGCAAGGTCCTGCACCTGAGTTGGCACAACCTCAGGCACAAATAAAGGCTGGGGAGAGAATGGATTGAGGCTAGTCCTGAAGAAAAGGACTTGGGCATGGTAGTAGATGAGAAGCTTGACATGAGCCATCAGTGTGCGCTTGCATCCCAGAGAGCAGCTGCGTCCTGGCCTGCATCAAAAAAGTGTGGCCAGCAGGGCCTCTCTACTGCCCCTCTACTCTTCTCAGGTGAGGCTGCATCTGGAGTACTGTGTACAGCTCTGGAGCCCTCAGGACAGGAAAGATATGGATCTGTTGGAGAGGGTCCAGAGAAGGGCCACAAAGATGATCAAAGGGCTGGAGCACCTCTGCTATGAAGACAGGCTGCCCCTTATATTATTTCTTGATATATTACCAAATCATCAAACTAAGATAATAGTTATGGTACCTGGTCTAAAACTTTTTAATTAGGCAAAAATGTTAAATTACTTTAATTTGTTTTGGATAAAGCCCATTTTTTCATCAGGCTTGTATGGAGGAACTAAGGTTGGTTGGAATCATGGGTTTACAAAGTTTGACTGAATAAAACTGGTTAAGGAAAGGAAGATAACCCTTTACAGCAAGTTGATCCAAATAACTGCATACTGTTGATGGTACTTGACATTCCTATTATTGACCATCTGTTTCAATAATTCTTGTGAAATATGCCCTATTTTTACGTTCAAGATTACACAGTAGGCAACTGTCAAGACATTAAGTTTGTTCGTAGTTTTTTCCTTCTTATGATTAACATAAGCATCTGGAGGTGTCTGAGTATTTCATTTGACTATACTTTTGCATAAGGACACACCATTAATATTAATAAGATACATATTTTTTAAGGCAGGCATACTGATATATTTATTTATAGAAATAATACTTTATTTTAAATCTATATCTTTAAAACAAGAGTACTGTTCCAGACAGTAAAAACTTTTGGAAGGTAATTAGATTTGATGATACCTAATCATTCCTTGTTTCTGTTGACATTAGTAGGTCTGGGGAAGGCAAGTAAAGGTTAGTGTTGGAAATGCTCCTCAGCGTAATGTATCGCGTTCTCCAGGCTCTCCTCTCTAAATCCACTTTATGTCATTAAGACAGCTCTTGAAATAGGCATTACTTAACTTTTAGTGCTTGCTAGTTTGTTTCTGTTATCGAGATAAAAGCAAAATGTCTAATTAGGTGTGGAGTGTACACAAAACAGATTGAATGCAGGTAGGACTGTGCTTATGTGTGCTGGGATTAACTGAGCAATAAAACGGTTTCTCAAGGTCATCTTAGTCCTTTGGTTTTTTTCCTTTCAGTTTTTGCTGTTGATGGGTTTTGGTTTTTTTAGTTGTAAATATGATCAAGAGAGATTTTACTGGCTGAATAGAGAAAATGTGTAGTTTTCAGAAGTGAAAACAAAATAAATAACTTCCCTTTAATAAGTCATTAGAAAGGTCACTGATTATTAATTTCTACTAAATGAGTGCCTGGCATGGCCATAGCTTAGTGACCTATTGGCTCTGGTGGACTTCAGTTTCATTTGTAGACATTCAGTTTGATTGTGTGTAGGCAATGGGAGAATATGACTGGATGTGACTTCTCAGTTGACTTTGTAATACTACAGCCGGAGGCAGAAAAAAAAGGCAACTGTAGAAATAGCTTCAGTTCGTGGACTTAATTATTTAGAAAAGCTGCCTAATTGTAAGATTTATCTCTGACAGTTGTCAGATGTCTTCCTGCAAATGAAGATCAAAAGGAATAATTAGTATGTAGTCTCTTTGTCCCCCTGGCTAACAGATTTTTTTTTTAATCTGCTAACATGTGCATTGACGAAGTCCTTAATGGAAGGCAGTGATTTTCTCAGGTGAAAGTTTTCTTTCATTTTATCTAGTTCTGTCTAGTTCTGGTTTCCAGACAGGTGGAAGAGTATGAAAAACTTGCCTTTATGTAGTTTTTAGCATAATTTCTTCAGCAAATTGACAAAAGGCTCCTTACTGTGAGAGAAACATTTCAGCATAGTTCTTTTTCTCTAATGTACAACAAAGACCTCTTTGCAAATGTAACTTCTAGTTTGGAAATATCACTAATGTGTAAATCTATTTTTATTTCTTGTTTTATTCCTAATTAAAGCCTTAATTGACTCCCCACATTCAATATTTTGGACTTGATTCTTATCTGATACACAAAAAATATGTTCTTTAATTCAGTTTCTAGGTAAAGTGATTAATATTTCATATACCTCTACCTTTAAAAACTGGGAAAGCAAGAGTGGACAGTCCTGTCATGAGGACTTGAGTAGCAATGAGAGACAGGATGAAATGTCTTTAGTGGATGAGAAAGAGTCAATTCCTTAGTCTTGCTTTTGCACTTTTCTTCAGACAATCTTGCTTAAACAATCAGTGGGGCAGGAGAATCACAAGTGAGTGAAGGAGATTGCAGCTCATCTCACTTGGGTGCTGCAGCCTCTGGGAGATGGCTATCAAAACAGGTAAAACTGTGCATGCACACTGGTCATCTCAACTTTGTAATATTGACAGGCATAGCAAAATGCTGAACATTATTCAGGAAATCTGAGTGCCAGACTATTTCAGTCTGCAGAAAATATGGAGAATTAGAAAGAAGAGAACATCAGAAATCATCAGAAAAGTTTAGAGTTGCAAAAAAAGAGCAGATGCTAGAGCATAACCCAGTGACCACCTACACCTAGTCCTTAAGTTCCTTATCACAAAGCAGGTTAAAGCTTGTGAAGGTTTATATAGTCATAGAATAATTAAGGTTGAAAAAGACCTTGAGAAGATCATCAAGTCCAACTATCAACCCTACAGCCCTGTGACCACTAAACCATCTCCCGCAGCACTGCGTCTACCTGTTTTTTTAACATCTCCAGGCACGGTGCCTTCACCACTGCTCTGTGCAGCCTGTTCCAATGCCTCACCACTCTGTGAAGAAGCTTTTCCTAATACCCAGTCTGAACCTCCCCTGGTGCAACTTTACCCTATTTCCTCTTGTCCTGTCAAGACAAGAGGATGAGCTGTATCTTTTTTCCATGCTCTCATCTATTTCTGTTTCTCTCTAAAAATACACTATTCTTTAGATCCTAGAGCAATTGTACCAGTGTTTAAGTTTTTTGCAAGTCTGAGTCCTGAAACTGAAAGCTCCGTGATTGGTAAAGGATAGAAAGTTGCTGTTCATGTATGTACAAAGCCACGAAAATACTACTTTAATCTATCTTAAAAGACTAAGACACAGAAAACATGTAGAAGTAGTATTATTATAAAAATGAATGCCTTGTAAGTCCAAATTAAATCTCCTTATGTATTCATACATATGTTGGTCATGTATGTGTACACACACATGCAAATAAGTGTCTTTTACCTATGCAATTGGTTTTAGAACCTTTTGAGTTCCAACAGCCTTCCTACATTCAAGGAATATTTTTCTGGGGAAAACAAATTTGTGTTTATAAATGCATTTTAAATTATTTCAAGTAAAAGACTCAACAGAATTGCAATAAATAAAAATCTTATTTTGATTCTTAGCATGTATGTGACTGGGAGTCAAGAGCTAACTCTTGTGGACAGCAGAGCGGAAAATGTAATTAGGTCCTAGTGCTCCATTGTATAACATTGCTTTTTCAGCAAAACCTAAATTAAGAAAGTCAGAACTTAGGATACCTCATAAGCTTTTTAAAAATTGGATTAACCTTTCCATTGTTTACAGCTGATCGACATTTTATATTTACAGGAATACTATTTAAAGATATATTTTAAAAAATTACAAGCTTCATTGAGGAAAAAATGTATTTTAAAATGCAAATATAAACAAATATAAAGCTGTAGAGAACAATTAGAACAAAGCACTGCAGGAATAAAGATACCGATGAACATGCTTCCACATGTCTATAATTCTAGCAGTGCAAAATTGTTAAAATTTAACAGGAAGATGGAATATTTTTCTGGAGAGGGAAAAAATGGACAAAAATACTTACACGTATATAGATGTATTATATACACATGTATGTAATATTATACTTATGTATATATTAGTTTTATGGGATACATGTGGCACTGGCATATGCATATAATGTTAGCATCATAAAGGCTATTTCAAACAGAGCTGTATATCTAAGAAAAATCCATCAACTTCTTACCTGGAAAAAAAAAAAAAAAAAAAAAAAGAAAAAATAAGTGAGAAAGATGAGAAAGGTAATGTATTGTATGGCTGTGCCAAGGCCTCTTGGCATGTGTATACCCTAGGTGTCTTGCTGCATGGAAACTAGTGAACAAAAAGGAGCCTGAGATGTGAGAGGCATCGTGCATCCCCAAGGACTTCAACATGAACTGTGGGTGTAGGCAGGGAATGCTCACCGATACGGGAGCCTAGAAGCAATTCAGATCTAGCTAGGTAATTCTCTCCCAGCCCAAGGGCAACCTGAGATGAACAAGGAGTTTGGCTGTTTTAGAGATTCATGATTTGATGTCTTTGCTTTCAGGGCTGACATGGTCCTCTGTAACAATTCTGTTGTAAGTGCATAGTCCTTTTTGGCTCCACAAAAAACTCAAAAAACAAACACACAGACATTTGTTTTTCCTTACCTTAAGTCTTAGCATTTCTAATCTTTGTCTTTTTTTAAAAAGTTGTATTTCAGTGACAACAATTGTGTTGAGTTACTTATTCTTTTCAGCCCTGCTTATCATCACCCACCTTTCTATTATTCAGCTAGACTGTTTTATCTGATTCATCAAATCCCACAGAAAAACTTGCCTATTTGTTCTTTCCTTTTCCATTTCCTTCAAATCTGTTGAAAGGTAAGATGGTCTGTTGAGCCAAGTAGGTTTGCATTATGCATGACCAAAGAAACTTCTATAGTTTCAATTACCTTTTGCTTTCAAAATTAATCAGTGGCACGTACCATTAGTAGTTTCCTTGTATTAACCCATTCATTATTTATTTTCTGTCCTCCTCTAGGGACAATGGCAACAGTTCCACTTGCAAGTCTCCTTCATGTTTCACATTATTTTGCCAAATGCATATTGATACTGGAATGGACAAGACAAATTTAGGCTGGGGCAACTAATGTGATTTTGTTTTATTATCAAGACACTTTAGTTCCTGGGAGTCATCCAAAATTCTCTGACTATTCCTTTTCATATCCTTAATACCTGCATTTAAAATGACCACATGTTAAGTGTACCCAGTCCAACAGAGGTAATCAAGAACAGTATAAAAAGTAGGTTTTGTACAGCAGAAAACCAATAGTGAGGCTTCTGTTACAAATTTTAAAATTCACCAGACACCTGGGCTCTACTGAAAACACATAAATTGTGCTCCATTGTTAGTAGGTTTATTGTACAATCCTTTCATCTGGACAGCTGTAGTTGGAACAAATTCAACAAGTAGTGGAATTGGACTCTCTTTCCC
>NW_009970716.1:5102197-5155026 GCF_000747805.2 Chaetura pelagica
TAGAAAATGCTTTCTGCTATTTCATCTGCGAAGATATTTAAGTATTTCTCTACTTAGCTCATAGATGTTGCTTAGCTCTTTAAATAAACTATTTTATTTTATTTTATTTTATTTGCTAAAGCAGTCAGTTTAGTGAAATACCCAAGGGTCACAACCACCTGCAGTGAAATCTGTGTTCATGGAGCTGTATTCACTCATACTCAGATGAACATAATTCCTGAAATACAGGAAAGCTGAGGAACAGAACTGAGAATAGCAGTTTAATATAAGGAAACAGCATTGAAGCTACAATCTCTCCAGTGTATAAAATTCTACAGATTATTAAGGGCAGCCTTTCAAAAGTGTGGTGGGGATTTAGGTGACCCACACTGTATTACTTGGTTGCTTGTCATAGGAATATCCTTAGGTAAAACTTTAATTCTTGATAAGATTTATAGAATATACAGTATTGGATAAATATATTACTCAGAGTCAGATAGGTAGAAGATCTTGTAGGCCTCAGTGACAACTGAATGAGGCTTTTACCATCCCTGTCAAGTGGGCTGGTGACTGATCTCATGATAGGTCTGTAGCCTGAATTGGCATAAAGTGGTTCTACTGTGGGTTTTTCTGTTCCCTCCATGCTTCTCACTGATAATATCTCTCTTGTGCTGACACAGGCATTAATACACTAACCTGGGAACAGATTTGAGTTAAAACTTTTGAAGAGGTTATTGCTCAATGTATGTTATTTTCCTAGTGCAGGTCATCGTGCAGCTCGGCAAACACCAGGCAGTGACACTCAGAAGAGCTTCACCGTGGTAGGAGAAAGCAGCTTGGAGTAAGTGGCAGCAAAGTGTAAGACCTCTCCCAGTGTTACAAATTCTGGCTCATTGTTGCTAAAGGAGCTTGTTGAACAACACTTATAGTCATAACTGTTTTACTCTTTGCTGTGTTATTCTATGATCTAGCAAGACTTGATTTTTTCTTTATTCTATCTGAATAAATCCGCTATCTCAATTAGAAGTAGCACTTACACCATAACACATTATCACAGAACATCGTTTGAACAGAAATTTGAAAACATTGTTTTTCTGCTTCTCTAACTCCTTTATTTAAGGATACTTTCCCCTTTAACTCCCCTGTTAAATAATAGTTCTCATGTTTTGATGGAATAATGTAATATATATTTTTCCCTTCTTATTGTTATTTTCCTTAAAAAAATATGTAATGCAGAAATATACGTGGTAATGATTTAGAAATAAAAAAAGACCAGAAACTGTACTGAGCAGTGAGAAATTTTTGAAATGGTACTGTAATCATATTTCTGTGTTCACACATAACTTATTTATTTCTTAATCAGTTTGTATTATTTTTCAAAACTGTATACCTCTTCATAAGAGAAATGCTTTGTTTTCTGTTCCTATGTTGCCTGCTACCCTGAGTACCAGACTGCTGCGTTGGTCTTGCTGGATCTTCTGAATAGCTTCTGGCTCTTGCCAGGCCACATTTCTTCAAATCTCTGGAGTATCTCCCCCTCTTACATTCTAGGCTTCATAAAGCTTTTCAACAGCTGGATAGTAAAGTTTTTGATAGCATGCATCCAGAACTTTTCTCTTAAACTAAGGTGAAGTTAGAGTTTAGTGAAACTTAAAGTGAAGAGAAATGGCTCAGCTTGAAATATTGCAGTCCCCTTTTATCCTGATTAGGAGCAAGCAAAAAATAATCACAGTCTTCCATGAAGGAAAATGTCTTTGCAGATACCTAGCTTTGTCTTTCTGATTTTTGTGTATCTAAATTGATGTAAGGACAGAAATTACAATAAACAAAATAATTAATTTCAAGTAACAAATCAGAGATTATTTTTTCCCCCGGGATAAATTAGTTCATTAGCTGAATTATCTACTGTTCATAATAGAGAGTTCTGGTCTAACAAGAAATCTTTTATTGTCAATAAACCAAATCTTGAAGGAATATTTGCTTTCTTAGGCACTTGTACACCTACTACAAGCCCTCAGAGATGGAAGAAAGAAAAAAAAAAAAGGCATGAATGCTGTTTTGTGACTGTTAGGATGTGAAAATGTGAAAGGATTGCAGAAGAAAAAGAAGAAGGATGGTGCCATGGATTTGAAAACAGAGAAATAACTGAAAAATCACACTGAAAGAAATTATTTACACCCTTCCCAAACATATTACACATTTCATATTGCTTTTGTGCTTAAGGATGGTAGAAGAATTTAGCTTCTTGAGCAAGGCCCTTTACAGTTCCTTCCTGGGGTCTTATTAGATCGATGCTGTTCTTGAGCACAGCTTTAACTAGGTGCTATCTAGTGAATGAAACCACAACACTGATATGCCTCTCTGAAAAGGAAGGAAGGAAGGAACATGTGCCAGAAGGAGCATGGTACAGATGGCAATGCTGCTGTGCTGGATTGGGTGTGTTTTCAATGCCTCAGGTACAAAAAGAAAGGGAGGGAGATGAAGCTAGAGGAGAGCAGCCATTATTCTGCTTCCATTCTGAAACACAAGATGGAGGCTTAGGGCATTGTTCAGACAGTTTTATTCAGAGTATATATCTTTCAGTCTGAATTTATGAAATTTGAAGATTTGCTGCACTTCTATGCTAATTAAATTTATACAAGGGAATTATAATTGACAGACCTAAAGGATTCTTATTTCAGAGACAAACCAACTACTGAAACATGTTATAGAGACATCTGAGCAAGAAAATCTAGTTAGGTTTATCAAGGGAAAAAGAATACTTTTTTTTCCCCAATACTGATGTCTAGATGAGTATCACTATTACTGATGTCTAGATGAGCCTGTATCACTTTATCACCTCAGCTCGCTGAATGAACAGGAAGATGCGTTCCTGGGTGACCTGGTTTGAGCCAGGACAGAATCAATTTTCTTTCTAGTAATTTTACTTTCTTACAAGAGTTAAACCTCTTCTAAGTAGCTGCACTTGCTGAAATTAACAGCCTATTTTTCAGTCAGTATCTCCTTCTAGGACTGATAACATGATGTTTATAGTTACTGCTGGAGAATGGTGTGCAGAGCCAAGGCCACTGTTTAGTTCTGAAAAACATCCTATGCTCCAGAAACAAAGGGAGTGAAGGGATCTCAGATGTGACCCTCCTCTGGGGAGGATCAGACCAGACAGATGACCAAAATTTACCAGTGTTTCATCCCATACTCGTCATACTCTGTATAAATATGAGGGATAATGAGGGTCAAGCTCTCTCCATCTGTGGCTGGCATCCTGAGAGCTCTATCTGGTTTGATCTGTCTGCCTTTGGTCCCAACTCAAGCATTCCTGAGTCTGTGTGTTCCTGCATCCAGCTCCTGTTTGCTGTGACTCCAGAGGTGCAGGCTGGGACTTTTCCAGGGCATGCCCTGCAGCCTTGATGGTGGTGTGAGCATTACTGGGGGGGAGCCTGATAGTGGTTTGGTATATATTTGCATACATTTGTATATAATGCATTATTTTCCTTTCCATCATTATTGTGTCATTAAAGCTGTGTAGTTTAGTTTCCAGCCTGTAAGTCTCTCTCCCTTTATTCTCTTTCCCTTTTCTTTCTGGGAAGAGAGAGAGGTTAATAGAGACCATCTGTCATTCATTTAATTGCTAGTCCAGCATTAAACCATGACACTAGGCCAACAGGGCTGGGTGTCATTCAAGATCTCAGTTAGCAGATTTTTAGCCTGCTTGATGGACTCTGTAGTGTGCTCTGTTACATTCTGGTTCTGGGTAATACATGTGGAGTCAGCTTTGGTATATCTGTATTAGATATGTCTATGAGCCTGCAAGGAGAAGACAATTTGTGCTGGCTGAGTGTGATCGAGCCTCTCTACGTTGAGTTATTTGAGACTAATAATTTCAGAGCGTGTACCTCACCTATTCCAAATTTAATGTAAAGTGTCGTAAGACGTCAAAGTTTAAGCCATGTTTGCTAACCTCAGTTATGACTGTTTCAGTTCTTCTGTTTCAAAACAGCTTCATCTTTTCTCTAATTGAAAGATCTAGTTCATATTCTTCTGAGGCATAACATTGTGCGTAACAGATAGGAAACTGTAAGTGAAAGGGGAAATTGTAAATCACTATCTCACTCTCATGGGACTTCCTTCTAACTGTTCCCTGTAGCATATGTTTTCTGTAGCTGTTTTTTTATTGCTGGTACCTAACACTGTAATAATTTTGCCATTGAAATGTTGGTGGGCTTTCATAGTACCTTTTGATCTCTGTTGGTGTTTTATTTTTTTAAGTAATGTATTGTTAGCCCAAAGTGTATCTCTACTTTGCACTTCAGGTACAGCCTTTGAAGTAATGGGCATACCTCTCTACTCCCTGCATTCCCTTCTCTGGGATGAGTTTTGCAGCTGTGTCAGGAATTGGCAGGGGGGGTATGGACTTTATCATACTTGTGCTTTTGACTGTAAAAGAGGGCCTTTAATTTACCCAGAGTTTCTCTGAGGAGAGACCTGTATGAGTGGGGGTGAGGCACACAGCACGGCTGCCTCTTCTTGTGAAGGGAGGTCAGAGACAGGATGCAGGCTAGAACCATGACTGTGAAGTGCAATGGAGAATGGGTGTCTGCCCTGTATCAAAGTTTCAGCTTATGACATCAAATAAAAAAAGTATATGGTTATGTGTTAAAGACTGTCTCTAATCACAACAATAATTGTATAAACACTTAAAGTAAATATCTTCTTAAATACTGTCTTGACTCCAGAGTACTTCCACTTGAGAGAGGTAGATAGAACTCAACATTAGGGAAGCCATCAGAGGATGGGAGAAAAAAAGTCTAAAATGTGAGATCCTAGGTACCTGCAGAGTTCTAAAACTATTTTCAATTTCACCTAGAACTTTAAGCCCTCTAATTTTATATTCATCTACATGGTTTTCAGTCACTCCCAATATTCAGAAGTTCATATGGTACATACATCAGAACAAATACTCAGTAAAACTGTAGCACACGTCGATTTACTGTCTCACTCCCCTTCAAAAGGCAGTATGGATTGAGTTTTTTCCACTTACAGGTAACAGTAAATTCATATGTACATATACTTGTACTGTACCAGTATAATCTAACGATTAGGCCCTGTAGATCTTTAGGAGGCTTCTGTACCTCAAATATGCAGTGTCACACATGAGCTCACAAGATCCAGAGGCAGAGTTTTGCTGTGTCGGTGTGCTGCATTGTAGTGGCTGGCCTGCAAACCGTTTCGCTTTCCAGTGTTCAAGCCCCTTCTCTGTGCTCTGCAGCCCTAGCCTTGCTATGCATTATGCTACCTGAAGGCAAAAGGTATCTCCAGAACAGGCAGGGTGATACATACAGCCCAGCAAACCTTTAAATGAAGCAGCTGTATTGGTAGACAAGAAGACAGAGTTCCTTGAAACTTGTAGTTTATAGAATAGAATATATTTCTGTTAAGAGGAGTTGTATTGTAATTCCAGAGCTCTGCTGTATTGCTCTGCTAAATCAAAATCCTTTGTGACATGAAGTGTCTACAAAAAAGATGATCTTTCGAGGTCCCTTCCAGCCCCTAAGATTCTATGATTCTATGAAATGAGTTCATTCAGTATTTAAGCTTTAAAATCTCTTCATGTGGAGTATCTTAAAGGACCTGGTCAGAGAGTACTGAACTCTGACAGGGAATACTTTCCCTAAATCCATGCCATGTCTATTCAGGGAGGCCAAGTGGATGTGTATTGATGTCTTATTCTTGTTTTCAGCTAATTTCATAAGACCTCTGGACTTTCTGACAAAAGGCATTGAACTTTATTCTGAAGAAGCCTTGTCATATCTGTATGTAGTGTTACAGTTTGTTCTCCCTGTGGGAGCTTGCTGTTAACCTAATTTGATTGCTACCAGAAAGTGTGTGCCAAATAGTCCATCAGGAAGTAGTCAAGTTAATTGTATAATCTCTTACCACATAGTGTTGGATATCTTCTGGTGTTCATAGCAAACATTAATAGATGCTTCAGGAAGGAGTATATGTTAGATGTGCTAATATAAAATTTAATTTCAGTCTGTTTCACTGGTCATTCTTATTTTCTATGCAAAGGCATAGAAAGGCGTAGTGATAGTGCAGGAGAAGGATAAGGTCCTGTGAATGCCCAGTAAAAATATGTTCTGTTCCAAGGTCTCGCTACAGAAGATGTCTCCAGATTTTAATGAGCTTATTGAAAGCTTTGTTCCAAGAGACATAAGAAAAGGGCAGAAACTTTGTCAAGTTTTGATTAATGAAAGGAATAGAACATTAATATGTTGGTTTTTTTGGTTTTTTTTATTAAATTAAAAAGTGGAAAATAAATGTGTCATAAGTTAGGCTGCATTGGCACATTGTGTCTTTTTTATTGCTCTGTCCTGCTGATTGATTTGTGTGTTCATAAATTCCTTAATTTCTCTTCTTCCATTTGTCAATTTTAGCATTTATTAGGATAACACTAAGATGATACAGGTAGTGTGAAGTTTAACTTTTATAATAAAAATAAAACAATACGTTGGCCTGTCAATTAAGGGGTATGTGTTAGACAGAAGCAGGTAGCTGTGCATCTGGTAGGTATGTATTATATTTTAAGTCACTGAATACAATCCAGCCATACATGAAAGTTTTCATGCTGAACCTTAAGTAGTAAAATCAGAGTAGAAAGGTCTGTTTTGGTTCTAACATTAAGTAATAAGAATTCAGATTTTTGTTTTCAGAATCAACATATGACAAAGTTTCTTGTCTACTTAGTGCTAAAATATATAACTTCTTGCCTAATGACCTGAGATGACTTCTTCAGTAACAGATGCTTTTTTCAATAAATGAAAATCAGTGGCTCTGTCATCATGGGTTTTTTTTGTTGTTGTTCCTGTTTTTCACCATTCCTTTCTTTCATTATCAAATCTCCCATTAACTTATCTAAATGAATGTTCCATGAATGTTCATCCAATGGACAGGTAGAGGATGTGATACTGATTTTTTAAGTGCTATTATTTGTACTCCAGGTTCTTGGAAATACTCATTTATTCTACACACTATATGCATACCTGACAAAATCCAGTCTTCCCTGCATTCTGTATCCCACTTTCAAGCCTTCCTCCATCGTTCTGCATCTGAGGTTTGTGCCTAGAGGCATTGTCACCCTTAATTAACTAAATAGTTAAAATATATTAAAAATATTAACAAGCTGCATTAATTATGGTTCACCTCCCTTTTTCCTGTTGTGGCAGTGGGTAATAAAGGGCCATCTGCAAGTGTAAGCCTTGAATGTCTGACTGAGACATTTCATCCCTAAATTAATATTTGCACTGGCAAATATTCAATCCAGTATCATAATTCATCAAAGCCACTGAGGACCACCTTCCAGATTCTGTAACTGCAATATGATGCTTCACTTGCCTTGATAGTTTCATGCCTTGTTAGCTTATAATTTAATGAAAATGGAATAATGAACCGGAATAGTTTTATCTTCAGAATTAAATTTCCTTTCACCTTTTCCTTAAATTCTGTAGTGACATGTTCCCATATTTGTTCCTTGAAACAATGTTTTTTTGATAACATCAAAAAGCTTAAAGTGATTGGAAGTGTTTACCTGGAATTCAGGAGACTCTGGTAAAATGCTGTATTGTGGCACTAATTTTTTTGAGGTAAACTTACATAGCAAGCCATATAATCCTACTGTTTCTCACCTGTCTACATAAGAGAAAATAGTATTTTACTGAGATACTGATCCACTGAGACATTTTAGTAAGTTCTATCAGGTAGATATATAAGAATAGAGATTAGAAAAAACCCTTGAAAATATAAACCCCTGTTGGAACTGTGAAAAGATATGTGGAAAATGGCCTGCTAGTAGTTGTGTCAAAGTGCCTGTAATGTGGAATCCTCTTCTTTGGGAGCTGCTGGAACTAATTCTTCCCTCATACCAATTCTGCATTGTCCAGTGGTGTGGCAGCCTGTGATAAGAGACTGTTGTATGTTTAGAAAATAGAAATAGCAGCTGAGCTAAGGATGTTGCTGGAGACTTAACTTATATATTTTGACTTTTAAGGGTTTAAGTCAGACCCCCAACTTTATTTAAATGTATTTTATATTGAATTATAATTATCATCCTACTTACCCCCCATCTGCTAAGCTGCTTAGAAAATAAACAGTCTGTACTGACTAAGCATATGCCCTGAGAATAAATTGTCAAAGAGCTATTACAGGATTATTCTTTTGTTGTAGTTGTCATTGAGTGAGCTGTTCCTCATATGCTTGCTAAATTACATTGCTTTTTTTTTTTTTTTTTCATATATATACTTCTTCCTTTATATGCCAAGGTGTCCCTGTTTTATATAGCATGTTACTGAAATGAAATGGAGAAGCTTGATTCTCTATCATTCATTTCTGCCTGCCAGATGGCTAAGTGGCTTCTGCTTCAGAGGTCTCAACATTTTTGTGCCCTTACAACTGGATTTACAAATTATGTGATTTGGGTATCTTGAAATGAGAGGCAAGAAGCTATTAATGAAAGAACCTGCTACCCACCTGTTCCCATTTAGTTTTCAGACTCCCTAGAAATCTCTCCTGCTTTAACTTACTGATTGAGATCTCTGAGTAGGAGTAGGTCTTTTTATTTTATGCAAACTCATCTTTCAAGCCTTCTTTTTAAACATCAGTTTCATTTCCCTTCACCATCCCTGTGATGGTGTTTCACGATGAGTTATCCACAGAACTTACCTTAAAAACAGTTAACATTGGACTCTTTTCCTTAACAAGAGGGATATTTTGTAATGACTAAATTAATATTGTATTCCACAGATAAGAGCTACATGAACTGTCAGTAATTAATGGAGAAGAAAACAATACAAAAAGATGTATTTTAGCCCATTAACCAAAATGTTTTGTTTGATCTCTATAAAAGCATGTGTTTAGGAGCATGAGAATAGAAAACAAATACAGATCAACTGTGACACGTGTCAGCCAATGAAAAAGAGCAAGCCAATGAAAAAGCAGCAAGAATTTTGAAATATGATGGGTTTCATTTTCCTTTTTAAATAGTGGGGGGAGTTGTTTGTTTTTACAGTTTCAATAATACACCATAAAGTGCCATTAATTCACTTCAGGTCAAGTTCTGTGTCTTCAGTTTAGTGAAATAGGATGTGGGGGTTTGGTTGGGTTTCTTTTGTTCGTATTTGGCTTTGCATTTGATTGGCCTGAAATTATGTTGTCTTATTTGGGTTAGAACACTGTTCTCATAAAGGTCAGTCCTGGCAATCCCTTAGTACCTCCTATCCACTGGATTTTAGTGAATATTCTGTAGTAAGCACTGTGCTGCCAGGTCGCTGTATTGGAGAATCCTGAGTCAGTCTTAACAATATTATTAAAGCATAGTGTTTTAAAAATACCAGTGAACAAATCACTGACTTAAAACCAGTAATACTGGAAAGTTGTGCCAGGGTTATTTCCATCCTTTTTGTGTAATGATACTGTTGCAGGAATGGATGTTTTCACATAACATGAACTACTACCAGACATAATAAATTTGCACGGGTTGATACCAGAGACACAGTAGACAGCTGGAAAAGGAACATTTCAATCTCACTTGACAGTAGGCTTATATGATAAGAGTCCTCAGCAGTTCCTCAGCTGGTACCTTCTCCTGTATCAATATCTATTTTTCTTCCTGCATGTCTGGAATTGAAGAGCTCTTTGCTGGTATCAGTGGCTAAATAGATTGTCTTTAAATCTCCTACATCTTTAAAATGGATGTGGCAATGCAGCTAGAATTAACTTCAAGTGTATTTTATTCATTTTGCCTGTCTGTTAATTTCATGATCAGCTGTCAGAACAATTTAGATTCCTATTACAGTGACACATTCATATATGTTAGCTTTCAGAAAAAAAGTTAAGCAGTGACATGGGAATAGGGGGCAGGCCTTTTCTAGGTTTTCTAACTAGTCCTCAGATAGTCCTTTAGGATAAATTGAAATATTCTTTATCAATTGCAGAAGATTCAGGCAAAACATTTCAGCCAGAATAGTGCAGTTCCTTCTAAAAATGTGACTATGGGGAAAATACATTATTTAGTCTTTTCCTAATTTAAATGAGTTACTGTTTGCAAGGCTGTGCACCTTTCCTAGGAGGGAAAGGGAGGATCTGAAATCCTTAAAGGGAAGAAACTTTGTCAGGGCTTTTCTGGATCTGGGACTGCAGAACTCTGGTAGCACCTTGACTACTGCAGGAATGAATCCTGGTGGTAAGGCAGGAACAACTTGCCCTGCATGTAGTAATCCTCGTGTCTGCTGCAGTCTCTTTGCTAGTATCTATATGCTGTGATGGTTAGAAAGCTCTGGTTAAGAGGGTGGCTAAACAGGAACAGTGATTGTGGATGGAGACCAGAAGAGCAAGCCTTTGAGACAAGGGAGCTGGAAGTGGTGTGTGCAAAGACAAGTTAGGGAAAAGGACTGTGGAAGGATCTTAAAGATCATCTAGGTCGAACCCCCCTGATTATCCAGAGATACATCGCACTAGATCAGTCGGCTCAGAGCCACATTAAACGTGGCCTTGGACTCTTTCAGGGATGGGGCTTCCACAGCTTCCCTGGGCAATCTGTTTCATTGTCTCACCACCCTCACAGTGAAGAATTTGCTTCTAATGTGTAACTGAAATCTCCCCTCTTCTAGTTTTGATCCATTACCTCTTGTCCTTTCATTACAAGCCCTTGAAAAAAGTCCTTCCCCAACTTTCCTGTAGGCCCTCTTCACCTACTGGAAGGCTGCTGGAAGGTCTCCTGGGAGCCTTCCCTTCTCCAGGCCAAACAACCCCAGAGACATGAGGATGGTTATTCCAGGCAGAAGTTCCAGGCAGAACAACCCAGGACTAGGAGAGAGAATGACTTAGATGGACAAGGTGAGAACCAAGTGAGAGGGTCTAGCACAGGGCAACAAAAATGATTGGGGGATTGCAGCATGTCTCTTGTGAGGAAAGGCTGAGAGAACTGGGACTCTTCAGCCTTGAGAAGGCTGAAGGGAGACCTTATTAATACCTGTAAGTATCTAAAGGGTGGGTGCAAGGAGGATGGAGCCAGACTCTCTTCAGTAGTTCCCAGTGACAGAATGAGGGGCAACGAGCACAAGCTGTAACATAAGAAGTTTCATTCAAATACAAGAAAAGTCTTCTTTGCTATGAGGGTGACAGAGCACTGGAACAGGCTGCCCAGGGAGGTTGAGGAGTCTCCTCTAGAGATACTCAAGACCCACCTGGATGCAGTTCTGAGTAATGTGCTCTAGGGGATCTTTCTTTAGCAGGGGAGTTGGGCTAGATGAACTCTAGAGCTCCCTTCCAACTCTGACAGTTCTGTGATTCTGTGAGATCACACAGGTAAAGACAGGAACTGTAAACAGTTGGCAAAGATTTGGAAAATACAAAAATTAATCAGGAACAGGGTAGAATAGGACCAGAGTGAGAAGTCTGCAAAATTAAATAGACCTGAAGAAATAATATCGGACATGTGCCTCTAATAGCTGAAGCACTAAGAGCATGTATTTACTGTCTATTTGAAATATCTTTGGAGACTATGAAGAAAGTGGTCTTGGGTTCTTGTTTGTTGTATTTTAAAAGGAATCACAAGATCTGAATTCTTCTGAGAGCAACAGATGATTTGTTGTGTACAGTTTATAGGGAAGTGCATTCTGAGTTCACATTAAATTACAGAAATTTAGGAGTCAGTTTTCCTGTTTTGCTGTGTAACTCTCAAGGATGCTAATGGGAAATATGTTTGTATCACTTGTGGAAACTAAACCTTTATATGTAGCAAAGATTATTTTTTTTTTCTTGATTTAGTTTTTCCAAGAGATATTTTACTGGAGCAGGCACTTATTTGTCTAATTCTGAGGTAGTTTTAGTCACAGCTGATCAGCAAACTATCTCTGGATGCACCCAGTCTGTACAGTTGATAAGACATATTTAAAATTACAGAAATACAGAACTACAAATAATACTTCTACAAATAATAAAGGAAAATAACTGCCAAAATTTATCCATATTCATCATGGAAGCTAATTTACAGTTTTTTGCATTTCAAAGCAATGATGGAAAGAATTTTAAGTAATTAAATACTCTAAAAATGAGTAAAAGTATTATCAGGTATTTAGTACTACCTTTCACTTTTAAAATAGTAAATATTTGAGCTTTCTTTAATATAGCTATTATTTTCAGTGGAATAGCTCTACTGCTAGTGCTAGCAGTATTCTTGGCATCACATACTGTCAGCCTCCTGCAAAGTTTAGAGTATTCTTCATAGAAATCCCATTCCTAATAACACGGTATTTTGTAGTACTAAATAATTTCAATAAAATGAAATTAGGAAAAGGATCTAAAGATTCCAAGACCAGTGTTTTGACTGCATACTGCATAAAGCTTCAGGTTTAAGGAACTAGATAGTACAGAAACCATTGTTTTATGTCAACAGCAATATTATAGTTAAGTGTTCTATAGGCAGGTCAAGCACCTGTTGGCCAGATTTGATTTATTAAATAACAAATATTTGTTAATGCAACATCCTCTAAAACAGTTGCTGTCGGTCACTGTTAGCATCAATTGCTACACGTAAACCAAGGCATATACAGACATTTCTCTAACAAAATTCATGCTTTTTTGTGTTTGTTTTTTTTTGTCATATAAATTTACTTATACTTTTTATTTTCTCTGTCTTGAGGGTGGATGATAAATTAGTACTTCACTCATCTTCTAAGCAGTAACATAAGGTTTAGGAGGTTTGGAGTATCTGTTTGACTGGGGTTAAGTAGTTGTTTCTCTAAGCAGTTTGGGTTTTTCTGGCTTTCAAGGGAGGCGATCGGTATGATGCAAACAAAAATATGTTTTGCAGTTATTCTAATCTAAGCTAAATTGTTTATGTTGCATACGTTGGAAATGTTTTATAACTCAAACAGCTGTCTATGTCATTTCTGTTACAGCAGACAGGTACCCTTCTGGCCTGCACTGCCAGGCCACTTATGCCGTGTGGTATAATTTTAGCTTGAGATACTAACAGGAAGTTTTGGAAATCAGATGTATTGTTACTAGTCCTGAATCTAATCCTTTTCTTACTTCTTATCCCCTTCTGGTCTCATTCTCTTAAAATCTTATTCCCTCTTTATCCTTTGGAGGATAAAGGCTTTCCTTATAATTGCTGTATTACAGTTTGCTTAGAGGTATGTAACTGCTCCCAGCCTCCCGCGGCTGAAATTCTTGCTGTAAAGATGTTTTATTTTCCCCCTGAAAAGTGTCTATTTCATGACTTTTGCAACCTTGCTTAAAAGTGAAATTGGACAGTAATCCTTCAGAGTGCTTAGATAAGCCCCTGAGAGAATGATAATGATATTGGCCATTTTCTAAATAGCTGAAACAGAGCTTCTTTTGAAGGAACAATTAAAGAGATGAGTAATCGCTGGTGACAGATCTTCACAATGGTGTTTCAGCAACTAATTAGGATTGTTGTCACAGTTAGTGGCATTTCTTCTTGGTAAAGCAGCATGCAAAGTAGCCCTTATGTTGCAAAGTACTGTGGCTGACAGCCCAGAAGCAGGTGATGGTTATGAGGTCAGTGTGCAGCTGCCTAGAATAGTGAAGAAATGATTAAATGTCTGCAACCTCGTAGACAGAGATGTTCTCTGACTAATTCTTGTCTGACTCTGACATGTCTGATATGAAGAATCTTTCGGGAAGTAATTCCTTATGTAGGAAGAGGAAGCCATCACTAACAGAAAAAGTGATTAAAGGAAAACCTTTACATTGTCCAGAATCTATGCAGTAAATATGTAATCTTGAGTGGGGAAATGAATTATCCAGTTTTCTAGGGTAGCAATTAATTTGGAAATGACAGAATGAAAACCATGCAGAGAGGAGGAAGTGGAAAAATCAGGATTTCACCTGTCTCCAAATATTTTCCCTTTTTTAGTGACAACCACAACTTTTGCCTCTGTAAATTCAGGAGCTGACTAAGAGAATAGCTCTATGACATTCCTACTTTCTTTTGTGATTCTAATGTGCTATACTTAGAAAAGACTGGAATAGTAAAACAGTAGCAAAAAGCGTATTAGTTGTTTTTATAATGGGGTTTGAAGAGAACCCATTTTTTTTCTGAACATTTTCACTTTTTGTCAGACATAAAAAAGAACACATGTTAATAATTCTACCTTAAGAGGGTAGAATAGGATACTTCTGCTATCAGCTTCATTAATTTCAGTACCTGATTACCTTGAATAAGCCAGGCCAAAGCCAGCTTTTTTTTTTTTTTTTCCTGACACAAAAGTCACAGGTCTTAAGTAATTTTTTAAAATTTATTTTATTTTTTGTTACAGAAATCAGTTCAGTGACAGAGTTCACATAATCAACCATACACACAAATGTGTTGGTATGACTGGTAAAGTATGTGTGAAACTAATACATGCAGAAAAGTACAAATTTTTTCAGCCTTTTTTGCCACTGTGGAAAATGGGTCATGTAGATGCATCCAAAATTAAGTGCTCCGATTTGGTAACATGACTATTGCTCCTAGATTGTAACATGACTTGCTAAGTGTATTAACAATCCTCTGAAGGATTAGGTAATCTCAGTTACTTTGCCATGAACTTCCAGGTCTAACCCTGCCCTGCTCTATTATTTATTTTCAGAGCAACAAGGAGGACATTAGAACCATTCGTTCATACCTCTGCAGCATAAGGAAATATGGAACTTCATGTTAAAATCAATAAGTGTTTTATACTAGGTATTTTTTTTAGCACAAAGATATAACTGAATCATAGGGAAAAGTAATTACAACAAAGCCCATTTTCTGACACTCCAAAGTTACATCAAATCATCTGAGGAAGTCAATAAAGTTGGTCATAAATGTGTAAGGTTAGGTATGTTGTATCTACCTTAGACTTTGGAGAAGTGAAATCAATAGGCAAATCACTTTTTTTTCCTGTGTTTATTAATTAGTTGAGATGCTATTAAGCTAATGGAATTATTATTGATCTATACTTGATACTTTTGATTTTATTTTGAAGAAAACCGTAAAGGAAGAAATGTTATTATTCAAACTGTTTGAATATGTGGTGAAGCAATATTTAATTGAAAATGCCAGGTAATCAGGTAAAAATAGTTTCATGGAGAAGAATTAGTTTGTAAACTTTCTGACATAAGAAAGTGATTGCTAGATTTTTATTCCCTTACTGTACACTTGGTTACTGGAGCTCCCAGAGATTCCAGAGCTTTGAAGCTTCTTGCATTTGGAGTAACTGAAATCTGTCTCTGAAGTACAAAGCCTGTGAAAACTGCTAATTGCAGCCTCAGTTAGAAAATTTAGACCCCACCTCGACTGGGAGTTTGGTGCCTAGAAGCCTGTGGTAGGTTCTGAGGTGTGGCCTCCTCCAGTCATGCTGTAGAGGTACTTCTGTTTGTTCATGCTCTGTTTCTCCTTAATTTTTTCCAGCCTTGTAGAGACTTCCTACACAATTGCTGTGACTGACTCTGACTGTTGATAGGTCTATCTGTTTTGGCTTTTTTTTGAGGAATTAGAGGTAGCCATGATGGGAATGTTTAAAAAACTGATAAATCGTACTGGTTTTAGAGATTAAGATGAAACTTTGCTGGAGGGACATTCATTAAGAGCACTCTTTATAATAAATGTTTAGTTCTTAATAATAATTCATTTTTTCCTACATAATCTAAGCAGCTAGTCCCAACCATCGCATCCTAAATTAACTGTGAGTAAACAATGCCACTGAGGTGATGCCTTATTTCCTTACCTATTGCCATATGTGGAAACAGTCCTTCATGGCTGAGGTGTAGAAGCAGCCAGGTTCAGATGTCTTCCACTAGGCAAGCCAGAGTCTGTGTAGTATATAATGTTAGAATACAAGGAAGAGAAAGGTATGTGGGAATAGGGATGAATAATTGACTCAACAGAACTTGAGACCCAGAAGTCGAAGCAAGAAAACAACAGCGAGTTTCAGGCCAACAATTCTAAGTATATTTAGATACTGAAAGATGGAGCTTAAACACACCATATGTTGTGTAAGTTTGAAGAGGAAAACATGCCATGACCATTAAAACTGTGACCTTTCCTAAGGCAATATAAAATTTTAGCTCTACTTATTTATATGCTGTGGATTGAGGCTGCAATCGATAGGGAAACTTTAGTGGAGCCAGCATTCATTTCACAATGATGTTAACTTTGGAAAAAAGTAATGTAATTTCCTCCTTTAAATATAGAAGGATTCATCTCTTTGGTATCTTTATGCAGTCAAACATCAGGGAGTGAAATACTTTTTGTATAAGCTAACATTTCAAATTAGGCTTCATTGGCTAAAAATATCTGTTTCTTTGGAATAGAAATCTAGGTGCTACAGGAGAATGAATACGTTCAGGACCATCAACTACAACGTGGCCCTTCAAAGAACAAATCTTAGTAGGATTCCTAATTAAAGTACAACCCTGAATTTAAACAGAAGCCTATACAGAATTTTAAATGTTCATCATTACATTTTTCAGCAAGTTCCAGCGGTGAGGCGAATGGCATGCTGTCAGAATAAAAAGTAACACTGGGTGCTAAGGACAAGCTGACACAAAGATTGATTTAATAACTCAGTCCTCCTCTATAATTTGCCAGCATTTAGGAATATTTTATACATGCATATAGTTTTTATTTTTATTTATCTATATTTTAACAATTAACTTCAGTTTAAACATAAAGAACTACTTGTGCCTTGTCCCCTCAACTGTATTTTCTCCTGTCAGTATCTTTGGTATTAATGCTGTCTATATTCTCTATAATTCAATCTTTACAATTAGTCTGTATGATTAGTTAATTTTGTATAATTGCAGAATGCCTACATTTTAGAAATACAGGTACTTTAAATAAAATACAGATTTCTGAGTAATAAAAGTAACTTTAGCACTTACCACATGGTATATATATTATCACTTGTAGAAGTTCTGTCTCTGGAACATACAACCTCTCCTAGATGACAATGAGTATGTTCAGATTAATGAAGCAAGTAACTCCACACATTGTTTCTCATATTCTTTGATAGTTAATATTCCTCTTCAGCTCTCAGTAGCAAGATGTAAGCTACTGAAAAGCTTCTTATAACCTGAAAGAAATCCGTTTAGAAAGCAAGCTTGCTGCATACTTGCTGCAGTCATAATTTCATGGGAAGTCATGTCTTAAGAAGGGTGTCCTGTTTCACACAGTGTAGAATTTTATTTTGAAACATGATTGTCTCTAGTGACATGCAGCTAAGTTTGTACTGATTAGAAATTTAGTGTTACATGTAATGAAAGTTAGTCACCTACATTAGATTCAAAGTGGTCTTTACACAGAGAAATAAATAGAACTTTTTAAATTCATCTAACATCTTAACCTTGGAAGTGCTTCAGATTCTGCTGGGATAGCTGGGTAAGGAAAGTACAGGTGAAAAATAAGAAACTTGGAGAAAAGGAGTTCAGAAAGATGTAAACCAAGGGGAGGAAGGTTGGAAATGGTTGAACTTGGGACCTGGGAGACTAATTAAAAAGGCTGGGAGGAAGGTTTAGAAAGGTCTGATTCAGTAAAAGGATGTGACCTGTAAACTGAGTGGGGAAGGAAGAATTGGACAGGCTGTTTTGCATATGTGAACTAAAAGAAAATTGACTTCTTGGAGCACCCCAATTAGATCAACAATTATAAAGTGGTAAATAGTAGATTGTTCAGAAGTTGAGGTAACAGAACAGAAGCGAGTAGGGCAGAACAGAAATATACTTTAAGTAATGCAGCTGTACATATATCATTAAAGTAATTCCAATCATAAAAAAAAAAAAGCCTCTGCAAAATCTGCAGGTGTAAGACTGTTGTCTCTCAAGATGAATCTGTGCTTTATAATGTGTTAACTGGTGTTTTAAGAAGCTTATATAAACAATTATGCATGGAAAACTCTTTATATAATTGTTTGGAGAGCTCTAGATTGATCTAATGAGTATCCATACAGTCAATCTCATTTATAAACAGTGGAGAGAAAAGAAAAAGCATTTTTTACTGCTGATACTGCTACTGTTGTTGTAGCCTGCTGCTGTGGATATCACTGAAACAGTTTCCTTCTTTCCTTCTGTACTACAGTATGTTAATTCCTGGAATGCATTCTCTGTTCTGATGTGGTTTTGGTAAACCCAGTAGCCTTCTTGCAACATTTGCTTATGAAAACATGTTTCTGAAGATCTATGACTGCAATAAAAGCATATGAAAGGTGAAAGGGACCTGGGGGTCCTGGTAGACAGGAGGATGACCATGAGCCAGCAATGTGCCCTTGTGGCCAAGAAGGCCAATGACATCCTGGGGTGCATTAGAAAGGGTGTGGTTAGTCGGTCAAGAGAGGTTCTTCTCCCCCTCTATTCTGCATTGGTGAGGCTGCATCTGGAGTATTGTGTCCAGTTCTGGGCCCCTCAGTTCAAGAAGGACAGGGAACTGCTTGAAAGAGTCCAGCGCAGAGCCACAAAGATGATGAAGGGAGTGGAACATCTCCCTAATGAGGAAAGGCTGAGGGAGCTGGGTCTCCTTAGCTTGCAGAAAAGGAGACTGAGGGGTGACCTCATCAATGTTTACAAATATGTAAGGGGTGAGTGTCAGGAAGATGGAGTTAGGCTTTTCTCAGTGATGACCAGTGATAGGACAAGGGGTAATGGGTGCAAATTGGAGCATAGGAGGTTCAAGGTGAATATCCAAAAAAAAATTTTTACCATGAGAGTGAGAGAGCACTGGAACAGGCTGCCCAGGGAGGTTGTGGAGTCTCCTTCACTGGAGACATTCAAAACCCACCTGGATGCATTCTTATGTGATGTACTCTAGGTGACCCTGCTCTGGCAGGGGGGTTGGACTACATGATCTTTTGAGGTCCCTTCCAACCCCTATGATTCTATGATTCTATGATTCTATGTCTGTCTTCTATCACTAGCACAGAAATAAACACAAACCATAGGTACCTGTATGGAAATGGGTTGTATTTATGTGGAAGAATAGGTGGGTTTATTTATGAACATCCCTCCTAAAAAAAATGAAAAAAAAAAAAAAAATCCTAGGTGTTTGCCTTGTTATTCAATGGGCTTTGGAATTTGAAAGTTTAATAGGATTGCTGTCATGTATTTGGTTTGGTTGGAAAATTCCTCACCCTTCTGCAGACTTTAATCTTAAACCTAGACATTCTTTGAATCGGAAGTGCTACAACATGAAAATAATACCTATATTGTTTTGTTTTGTTTCATGTTTATAATTTCTAAGTGGTGTGACCAGGGAAACTACAAATCTGTTCATTTCATGCTTTTCCATTCTGCAGGTTTCAAAGCATATCATCTCCATTGTCTTTACTCAGCTGTTTCCTCATAGGAGTTGACAAACCAAATACAGTATCAGAGAATAATTTAATTTGGAAAGGATGTTCAGAGGTCACCTAGTCCATTCTCCTGCTTAAAGCAGGCTTAAGCAGACCAGGTTACTCAGTGGCATGTTTCATCAAGTCCTGGATACCTTCAAAGATGAAGATTCCGCATCCTCTCTGGGCAACTTCTTAAAAGTATTTGAACACAATTATGCTACAAGATGAATCCTTTTCCTCTACCAAATTGTGATCTATGCTTCTTGGTTTGTTGCTGCACACCTCTGAGAAGAGTCTGACTCCATCTTCACTGTATTCTCTTGTCAAGTATTCGTAGGCAGCAGTAGTCTATTCACTTCAACTTGGTGTTGTCTGCAGAATTCCACCAATTTGGTGCAAGACAGGATGTCAGAGGCGTTGCTGAAATCGAGGTATACCATACCCATTACCCTCCCCTTGTCCACAGCATAGATAGTAATAGAGTTGGTCAGAACGGAGTTGTCCTTGATAAACTCCTACTGGCCGCCCCCAATCACCCTTGTTCATGAATTTAGAAATGGTTTCTAAGACTGTTTGCCTGTCCTTGGCCACTAACAGGGCTGGCATATGGAAAACGAATACAAGAAATGATGACAAAGAGCAGTCCGCAGTTGATTGTATATATTTATGAGAAAGGAAGCAATATAGGAAAAGAAATCCTCACTGCTGAATGGGAAGAGAAGAAAAGAAGGAAATCTTATGCAAGATGTCTGTGGCTCTCCTTTCTCTGGAGGAGACATGAGGAAGTATTGAACCTCTGCTTTGCCCTTAATTGTTGAAGGAAAGTTTGATGCCCCACCTTGATAAAGAGCATGGAAATTATCTACAAGGAAAGAATGAAGAGAAGTGGATCTTGAGTGCTTTTTCATTTCTCAATTCAGATTTATACACAAGGAAGTTGGTTTTTTTCTTAAAAAAAAAAAGCAAAAAGCAGTATTTCTTATTTTGTGCCTTTATTAATACTATTATCTCAATGCATAGATGTCTATGCATAGATGTCACTGTCAGATAATATAATTGTTTTTAATAGGAGGAAGGCAATGTCATTTTCCTCCAACTTTGCAGACTGACAAGGCATAAGAGCACAATGGAGATTATCCATTAAAAGTGGTCTAAAAATATCTTACAATGTTTAGTTAGTTTAAAAAATATTAAGTCAAAGAGGGAGAGAAACAAATACCATTTACATTAATTTGTATCTCACACCCACAGAAGCAACAGCATCCCATTCTAAAGAATGCAAGCAAGCAAAGCGGAACTCTTTGTTAGGGACTCCGATTTTTGTGAAGGAAGCTTTCTTTTCTTACATCCTTCGATTCCAGAGGACTAAAGAGAAAGTTTCTATATTTTCAGTAAAAAATGAAATGTATCTCATGGGAAAAGGACGGACATTTTACTCAAGACTTAAATAGATCTTAGGCAGTTCACAAGGCTTGTGTGGAGCCCCTTTGCCGGTCAATATCTTACCTATGGAAAGGTCAAGCCATTCTGTTGCCTCAGTGCAAACTATTAGGTAGGACTGTGTTGTTCAGTGGTGTGCCAGAAGTGTTAACAGGCTTAATCTAATGGTGATTTGAAATTCCTAGCCATGGTTAACATTTAAATATTTATTTGAGGAAGTAATGGATTTCAGTTTCTAATGCCAAAATATGATACTTACAACAAAGTTTTAGCCTTAGAAATGTAGTTTGAACTTCTTCTAATTAAAAGTTTACAAGACTGGAAAAATAAGACAGTCTGAAATATCTGAGGGCATTAAGATGTTAATCACTCACTTCCACTACGTCTTAGTAGTCCTTAGTATACAGAATCAATCTGAAGCAAAGTTAATTGCCTGGATTCCTCTGAACAAGTACACAAAGGAAAGAAATGTAAATTAAAGCTAGACAAAATAAATCCTATCCCTTCCTCACCTTCAAACAACACTCAGTACTTCTATAAATAATAATAATAATAAAATATCCAAATCAAACAAAAACATAAATAGTTGCTCTGAATTTATAATTAACTTCACTCAAAACTCTGACCAGTGGGCTAGGACTGTTTTGGGTCAGTGAGCTTCAATGTCAGTGCAGGAAAATAATAGGAAGGTCTATAAACAAGAAGAAAGTATTCCATAGTTCCCTTTCTCCTCAATGGAAATAATAATTTTACAGATTGATTATTCTGAAACACACACAATATTTCATTCAAAATAAAGAATGGGTGAATTATGAATGTAAGGATTTTCCCATCTACATTTATCTTCATTAACCTTGAGCAAAAATATCTTGCTATTAATGTCACTGTTTTAATTACATTATTTGAATTTATCTGGTAAAAACAGACCATGGGGAAATGGGTATCTTCACAAATTAGTGCTAAGCATTAATTCCCCCCCTCCAGCTAAAAATCAGAAGATTTACTTGCTAATGTAAATAAACACACACACTTTGGCATTCTTTGAAGCCGCATTTTCTTTCATATGTTCTGCTTACACTTTTTACAGACATCTTGTACTAGTGCAATCCTAAGACACCTCCATTGCATACTGGAATGTTGGCTGGCTGGTGGTTTAAATGAGTCATTTGCAGAAGCAGGACCCACACTGTGAAGTTGTTCCTTGTGGACACACCTTCAAGGGAACCCTGACCTACCTGCATGCCTGTGCTGTGACTTTTCTCCCCGATTGGGAACTTGCAGGCTTTGGTGCACCTGATCAAGAAATTGCCCCCCTGCAGTGAAAAGGCAGTGGTGGTCAGCTGCAGGGGCATGAAATTTAAGTGTTACACTGAGAGAAAGAGATTACAGATTTGAGAGATCACTGCTTTACACAATTAGAACATGAGGGAACAGAGGGGTTGGGAGATGAAAACAAGAGATTAATTTTTTGGTATATATTAAACTTGAATTCATAACTAGTCATGCATGAAATCAAAAAGTCAGAAGGATAAGCCAACATCTTCCTGAAGGCCTTGAAAGGGCAAAGATAACTTAGTAAGATTGTAAAAAATATTAATTTCTTGAGGAGCAGTCAGGAAGAACTTAGAACTCCTCCTCATCGATGTCTTTACACACTTGTATGCTGCTAAAAATATTCTGGTATTATATGAGTCCAAATTCCACACTTTACAAGTTTGTCCCCCTCACAGCAATCATATAATAGTGAATGGGAATAAAAAGGGGAAATGTTTTAGTAGTGTACGAGTTCTTTCATTTTTTTCTTCACATATTAAAGTGCTTTTCCCTTCCTGAGAACATTATTATAGTGATTATTACTATAGCAACTAATGAATTTTTTCACTGTGTTGTAGGAGTGTCTCAAAGCAAATACTTATTTTCATTCCTTCGTATCAATATTTATATATGCCTCAGTCAATATTTAAAGACTTGGTGGTGCAAATCACAATGCTGAAAAATAGTTCTTTCCCTCTGAGAACTGAAGTCAGCAGGATGTCATATGGTAGTATTCAGCTATTAAATAAATGTGAATGAAGTCTTGTAACCATCTTCCACTGTCACCAGAACTTCATCCTTTCCATTGCTGCCTACTTAAATCCAACCTGCAGTGCATAAGACAATGTGAGAAAGCCAGATGCCTCCATAGCAAGTTGTAAGAACACCCGTATAATACATGAGGAAACTACTGAAAAGTGAATAAAAAATAAACAAGCAGAAAACCCAAATAAGCTACAGGGGAAAAAACCCCAAAAAACCAACCAAACAAACAAAACAACCTGGAACTAAACATGGTAACTTTGTTTACAGTATCTGTCTGTCTTTGAAAAGGAAACTTTTAAAGCAAGTGCTGTCAGGATCTTCTGGAAGATTAAAAACATGCTACAAGCTTGATTTTCATCATGTACAAGGCCACTCAAGAATGTCTTAAACTTACATGAAACAGAATTGTTTCTGTTTTCTTTCTTGTTTTTCTACCAGATGAAAAGAATGCTTTATTGTACTGGATGTCAATGTTGGTGAAGAACAGAGGTCTAACTATAATAGATGAGCAAGCAACAGCTGATATGCATTTTCAGCTCTGCATTTTTATTCTATTTTTTAAATTTTACTTAAAACCTAGATAATATTTTAGTGCCCAATTTTTTAAAAATACCAAAGCCTTTTTAGATACCAAACATTGATAAATACATTTAATGTAAACATGTTCCCTAAAGACTGTGATGAAATTTCATGCTAAGTGATCTGAATGCCTATCATAGTATATATATCACAGGCATGAACCAGGAGAATACATTTGGAAGAAAAGTTAGATAATCATTTCTACAGCAAATAAAATTCCTCATAATCTTTGTCTCTACAGCACAAGAATAGTATCTGCTTGAATACTTCCCATTTCCCTCTGTGGCTTTAAATGAAAGCGGTATCTTTTGTAGTGTCTTACTTGAGAGTCTGTCAGTATTGTTTGCTGCTGAGGAATATCTATGACAAGGCACAGCTGAGACATCTAGAAAAAAACATTTACTTTTTTGTTCTACGGTGTTTCTGTCTTGTTTTTCATGTGTTTGGGAGAACATTCAATACTTTACCAATGATTGAGTGTTTTATGAGATACTTTGGTGCTAGAAACATTTCAGATCAAGGTGTTAGTTGCTTTATGTACACGTTTTTTAGGTCTGGTATTCTATTCCTATAATTGAAATAGATAATATTACAGAAATAAGGTCAATTAAACAGAATAATTATAATCTGTTTTAGAGTGTGTTCAACTATCACTAAAAGTTCTTTGAGACTGTATCTATCCCTCTCCCTCTCAAGCACCCCTGTAGCTGTTCCAGGAGTTCTCCCCTACAAGAAAAACCTAAGAGGTTTTTGTTTAGGTAGCCTTTGCTATGCACACAGAGACTTGTGCAAAGATATACACAGTTTATTAATTCATATCAGTTGCTTGTTGGATGATACAGCCAGTAGATGGCTAGCACTAACAAGCTACTAGGGAGTGCATCAGTGTGCCCACCACACCCAGCCAGGCACCAGATGGTTGTTTAGCCAGCTGCAGAAAGGTTCAGCTCGAGTATTGCTTGCCCTCCATGGCTGTGAACACTCTACACGTTTGTAGCATATTCTCTCTTTTTTTTTTTCTTTTTTTTCCCAGTGTCTTCTTGTGAGCATTTCCTTCTCCCCTGAAATACTGTTATTCTTTCAACAGTTACATGTCTGTGTTTTTACCTTTCTTACCTTGTGTGGCTTTAGCTTATGGGCTTTATCAGACCTTGGTAATGATTTTGTCTGCAACACTAAGCAAACAGCACATAGCTGTTCTGCAGCAAATAGAGTTTTTCATTAAAGACCTTTGGGCTTAGAGTTACTCACCCTTAAGATGGACTTTCCAATTTGCATAGCTATGGGAGTGTAAACCTTTCTTTTTCTTATGAGGGTATCATGTTCCATGTACTGTGTATTGTGACTGGCATCAGGTATTATTTCCATTATTTTCCCTATTGTCTCATATAGCTGTTAAAAATTGACACATTTTCATGTTACCTGCAACATTCATGGACTTCCAAAATCCAGAGTGTAAATGATACATTCCTTTGGAAGAAAGAAATAATAATGTATTTGATCCAATAAATTAATTTAAGAAAGTGAATGTATTTTTGCAAAAAATAGAGAAACAACACTATTTTAATACAATTCTCCCTATTTCATGTAGAAATTAATTTTACTTCCTCTTTAGTTTCTGCAGCTGTGGTTAGGTTAGTTTTTCCTTCCCCAGAGCAGAGGTTTAGTCCTAGAAGATGTTTCTATACTTGTTCAGCAATGCTCTCAGTAGAAGAATTCAGCAATCCTATGTGATAGGGGATGAGTAGCAACTCTGTAGGAACCCTGATAAATGTGATGATACAATATTATAAAATCTTGTGCTGATACAGAAATTCTCTGTAAGCTGAAACATAGCTTTATCAGTGCAAAAGTTCTGTTCTTCCAAAAATGTAAGGAAACATTGGTTTTGTAACAGTGGAGAACTATTTTTGTGTTTTAATGTGCAATTTATTTGCTTTTATTTTGGATTTTCTAGGAGCAACACAGCCTGATAAACATGATTAACCCTTATATACTAACTAAATCTTAGTAAGTATATCAATATTCTTACCATTACATAGCTCTTAGGCTACAATGAAATTACATTTAAAATATGACTAAAGAATTGAGGGTCTTTTAATTGTTTTTCTGAACTCTAATCACACATGATAATTGTCTTGTAAAAATAATTGCAGCTGTATTCCCTATTAACATTTTATGATTTCAAGATTACATGCTTACTATGTAGCATGATTTGATATACAAGTAGAAGTTATATATACATATCTAAACAGCTATAAATATCTGGAAAATATATTTAATAAGTTAAGATGATGTTAACATTTCCAACAATCACTTCCTCATGTTTGAGCACACCCAGTGCAGGAGAAATTCTCAACAATTAACCTCTTACCTCCCTACATGCAACAGATGTATGCTAAGATATCTAATACGTGAATAATTTTCCTTTAAAACGTATAAAAATTATTTCTACCAACCAAATAGATTTGTAAAACAAATACTATTTTAATTACCTGCTATATAAAGAGATATTAAAATATTGCAGGTGTTTTTTGTAACTGTGTGTGATAAGATCAATAAAAATTATGACTCAATAAAACATTTTTATTAAGAAAATCCTGTATTTAAAAAAAGAGTCTTTTATGGTTTTTGATGAAGCAAATTATGTATTTTATGTTTAGAAAGCTTTCTTCCATTAAATAAAACAGTTGGTAACTTCAATAACCTTTGCTATTATTCCACTCTTTCATCCAAGGCAAACAAAATTATATCTGATCATTATTGTAAGTTACACTCAACACAATTAAAAAAAGAGGAGGAGAGGATACATAATATAATACCAGGAAATGCAAAAAATCTTTCTTTCCAAAATGTCAAACAGAGAAAAATTGCTTTCCCATGGACTGTATTCTGTGTGTTTCAGGACAGGTAGATACATCTATCTGTGGCCTTTGAACCAGTAATATTTCAGTTATTATTTACATATTCAGTATCTTTATATTCTGAATCACATGTATTATTCAGCAACAGAAAAGTCAGGAAAGTGATTCAATTACATAAACACAGGTTTGCACTGAGAAACTCTCTTCAGAGGTTACAAAATAAAACCATAAAGTAGATACATAGAAGAATGTTCAATGCCAAACTGAAAAATAAACAGAAGAAAATGTGGTTTGTTGGCAGGATGTGCCTCACAAGTGACTGCTTTTCAGAAGTTGCTTTAAGAAAAAGAAAATACTTTAATTCTGAAGAGATAGAAGACAGCAATAGCAAAGTATAACCTCTAGGCAGAGTTAATTGAATAAAAGCAGATGAGGTACTAGTGCATGTCCCAGTTTGGCAAATCATTTAAATGTTGCTGAAAATTTGTGTTGATTTTTCCTGTTTGATGCTGTAAGCCTCCATTACATATTAATAGAGCACACAAATATGCCACTGATTTTCTGGTCCTTTATAATGTGCCAGCCACTCGGTATCAGCATTTGCATAAACAGCTGGAGTTTTTCTGGACCCATTCCTATCATGTAGCTGGATGTCTTCCTGATTGTTTGTACTTCATGGTATCTCAAATGAGCTAGCTTGTTTATGATATGTCTGAAAACTTCATAGAGAGAAATGGATACACTCTTCAGTCACATTTAATTTAAGCAGACTTCAAGATAAATAGAATAGGGAGGATAGTCTGGAACATGAGGAATAAGCTGTTCTCTGTGTTTTCATAGATGTGCTAACAGACAAGGGGAAATCTCTAAGCTACAGTAATCTGTTCTTTGCCCAAACAAAATTATTGTACGCATCAGGGGTTTAAGCTGTTCTCTTTTATTAAAAAAAAAAAAAAAAAAAAAAAAAAGTAAATTTGAGAAAAGTATATTTGCTCATACATTACAAGTTTTTTGGTACTAAAATCACAAAGTTAGTAAGATGAATATGACTGTATAAAGAAGATTTGCATGCTAAGAGACATTGCTTCCTTAAGAGGAAATTGCAACAGCATAGAAGCAATTCTTCTTTCCTGATTTCATGTTATTATCTCTAGAGCAGGTAGTGTGTTTGTTCTCATTCATTAATAATGGATGAGAATTAGTGTGACAGATTTACGCGTTGGGAATATGAGTGTAATACAGTCTACAATGGAACATAATATACAGTGGGTTTTTTTGAATCTGTGATGGTCCACAAGTCCATGATCTCAAATTGAAAGAAAGATAAAGCTATTTTAAAATTACTCCTCTTTTTTTTTCCCAACCTTATTGGAGTGTGGCCACATTATGCAATGTTAATGAGATGAACAGCCTCTCTTCTTAATTCCAATTACGATAAAAATGTATAGAAGTCCAAGAAATTTAAGTAAGCTGTTTTGTAACAGTAGCCTTAATTTCTCAAAAATAAAGGCAATGTAATTCGCTTTGGGCAAATATAAGCAGTGTATTTTTTTAATGTTTCAGAAACTGGAGAACTGTGTTTTAAATAAATAAAACCTTGGCGCGAGACAGAAACCTTCAGAAGTAGGAAACAAAGATAGAACAGTTAGCAGATCTTCTATGAAGGATGATTATTAATGACACTGAGATTCAAGAAAATATGCATGAAAAATAGGAATATGAAATGTTTAAAGCAAAGTAGAGATAGTAAATTCAAACTGCTTTAATAGAAAAAAAGAAGATTGAGTATGGCAAAGGATAGTACCAGTTTATCATAGTTTATTTGTTTTGGTCGAATCATTTAATATGGAGGTCATATGGAGAAAGACTAGAGAAATCATGCTGAAAAAGATCAAGGATAGAGAATTTATGGTAGAAAAACTCATTCTCTCAATTAAACTCTTTTGACTGGAGATCAGCACAAGTTTAGAGGTGTGCATGAACCTGGGAGAAATGAAAGATTTAGTTGCCAGATTTTAATGTTTCTCATACAGTTTTATTGTCCAGCAGACAACAGAAGTCCAACAGACAGTCCAGTTTTTGCAGTACTGAGATAGAAAACTGGCTTTTGCATTTCAACAGAATGCCCTAGTAATAATTTCTCATTCTCTCTATAGAATGAATGAATTAACTGTTCTCTATTCAATTACACATTAAGAAAGAAAAAAGAAGCCGGAACACAGACTGAAAGAATTACACCCTTTGAAGATTATTTCCGCTGTTAACTAATTTTCTTTTAAAAAACTCAAAAGATCTGAGAAGTGAAATTTAAAGAACCAGTTCCAAAATCTTTAGGCATGTATCTAATTAAAATCACATCAAATCACCAAAGTTTTTCCTCAGTTAAATTAAATGGAAGCTATGGAAAGTAAATCCAGTAAAAAGAAAGTGCTGATATTTCACAAGTTAATGTTAGTTTCATATGGGTCTTAACAAGTGATCTCTTCTGAAGGACTGTAAAGAGTTTAAGAACAGAGCTGCTGTTTTTAATTTGATTTCTCAGCACTGCAGTTACAGTTAGCTATTTTAGATATCTGTAAGTAAAAAAAAAAAAAAAAGCATATTGACAAAAAATATTGACTTGACTACAAGAATCAAGATTAAAGCTGGATATGGCAGAATCTGGCAGGAAAAATAATTAGATTCTTATTCTGCAAATGTTCAGTTATAATGCTTCAACAATACTCCATCCCAAAGTTTAGTCTAAATCTTCCCGTATTTAATTTCAGCTCATCAGCTGAATTTCATATTATATTGACTAATGTCTTGTAGAAGTTTTTATCAAACTGTCTGTCCTGACACCTCTTCCTTACCCCTTCCCTGCTTCTTAGAAGTTTATTGTTTAGAACTCCCCTGAAAGGAATATTGGTTTTTTTTGCTGCTTAATATTTTGTACAACCTAAGAAACCCCCTATTTTTTGGTAGCATCTTGCAGTTGTGAAACTCTCCCTTTTTCTGGTCCACCATCTGCAGATGTATTCAGTGTTAGCACTAGGAGTGTTTGTGCTGCCCATAAAACTCAGGCATCTCTCTGTCAAATACATTCCACTTTCTGACCTTCTGGAGCTTTCTGAGATTGAAAATGTCATTACAGTTAAAATCTTGTTATGGGCAAAAGAATACACTATATATGAAGCTAAGAATTTTATATTGGTACAGTGGATTTTTTTTAGCAGTGCAATAGACTAATTTGTTTAATTAATGCAGAAAAGATCAATTAATGGTACAGTTATTATTAATAAAAGGAAGAGCCAGCCACTCTCCCCTCCTCTTTTTAGCATCTACCCCTTTTCTTATGTCTTATGCATGTCTTATAGCATCTACCCCTTATACTCACCTTCCCAATGTCCTTGTGGATGCCAAGGTTAAGTCTTCCTCAAGCATGAAGGGGGTGGGGGAGAGGATTGTAAGAAGTTGTCACAATCATTCCAGAGGTCTTTAATGGGAGGCTTATGATCTTCATAGTACAGGTTTCTTCCTCTTCAGTCTGGGGTTTTCTTGGGTATATTTAGGTTTTTCTGTCAAAACCTGCTTACTTCTCTTTGGTGTCCAGGTCAACTCTGAAAGTTGCACATGTGCCTCTCCCAACTTCAGCTGACAGCAAGGGAGATTGCTTGTTGTGCCTCCTTCAATGACTACGGCTATTGTTCACAGAGCTTCAGCAGAAGCTGGTGAGACAGTGGTCGCTTGGCCAAGGCAAGCCCAGGGATCCTGTATTGTTGTCAGTCCAGCATCTCTGGCCTTTTCCTAATAATAACACAAAGTTTACTTAGTGTACTACAGTGGGAAGTCTGCAGAAAATTGTCTGCTTTTTGCACTCTCAGCCTTTTTTAGGGTAAACTGTAGCTATTAATAGATTTCATCTCCTCCGAAGAACTCATGCAGCCTAAATCTTTCCTGATGTTTTTTATTCTGTCAGTGTTTATTAGTCCTGAATTCCCTGTCCTCTCTGAGCAAAAACAGGTTAGATATAACTTATCCATGATAAGGCAGCTATAGTCATTTTACTTAATCATTAATCCCAAAGTCTTTTTCCATATGCTGCTTAACAAGCTGTATATATTAGTTTTGCCCATCCTTAATGCTTTATCCCTTGGTTACTTCTGTTTTAAATTTTCTTTATAATCCATAGTGGATTTCAGAAGCAGCTACATATATTTTGATTGGTGTTTTAAGACAGCTGTTTATTTTGGCAATCTGGCTCATTCAGTGCAGGAAAATAGAGATCTTGAACATACATAAAATGAAACGAGGCTTTGCAGTAATATCATTCTCAAGACTGTTTTGCATTTTGCACAGTATTTATGGAATCATCTCCACTTACTGGTCCTTGTAGAGAACTACCTGCGATTTGATAAATATTACTCAGCAGCTTTTATCAGTAGGTAGCTTTATTTTTATTTTAGCTGGTATTTAAGAATTTAGCTGCTTTTTTATGCTAGCAAGCCTCTGCTGTTTTGAAGTCAATATTTATCTATGTCCTTCTCAGAGTATCAGCATATGATATTTGCAACAGAGTATTTCCTTGTTTCTTCCTCTGCGTTATCTTTCCTGCGTTATTTCTGGTGGCACTTAACAATATTGTTTTCCCCTTTCCACTGTGTACCATTTTCTGCTTTCCCAACTTTCCTCTGGTGACTATTTTTACTTTTCTGTGTTTCTTTAATGACCTCTGTCTGAGACCAGTTCTTGAACACTGTCAGTCTTCCCCCTTGTCCATACCCTTTCTCATTTCTTACTGTGCCTTTTCTTATTGCAGAAATAGTCCATTTTGTGGCAATCTTCAAATACCTTATTAAAGAAAGGGGATAGGTGTCTTTTTTAAAAAAAAAATAGTGGTAACACCTTCTTGCACCTAAGGAGGAAAAGATATGAGCTCCAAACAGTTGGGGCAGTAGCAGAGGTCATTATAGTGCTTCCAATTGTGTTTGCCGTTGCTTTTCTTGCATACATCTTGAATGCTGGAACCAGTACCCTCATTCATAGCTATCATCATGGAAAACTAAGAAGAGTCGGTCAACTGGATTCTTTTTCATTTTTGTTTGTTAAGTGAACAACTTCTATTTGGACTTTCAAGAAGTAATATGTTTTCCTGTTATACTGTATATGTAAGAGGTATATAAAAATATTTCCTATGCATTTGAGTGTGGATTATATCATTTTCCTTCAATTCTTGTGTGTGCATACAGAGTGTTTATGTGTCTGTGTATGCATGTGTATACACAAGGGCATGCCTGAAGACTGCAAAGAATGCACCGTTCCTGTTTCGTTTATGAAGTGACCTTGGAAACAGTAGCCAACCAACACTTTTTTTTCACAAAACTGGGAACAATGCAATGATGAGTGAGTGAGGGGGTGCCCCAGCCCCCGACTCCCCAGAGCAGGAAGAGGGATCTCCTGAGAGAACTCTGGAGGGGGGGGGGGGTTTACAGCGGCCAAACCCCCTCACGTAGAAGAGCAGCCCTCAGGGAGCAGGGTGAGCAGGATGGGGAAACGGTGCATGGAGCAGCAAGTGGCACTGGCAGGTGTGGGACAGCCCTTCTCCCCTCTGCTCAACAAAAGAACAGCTCAACTTGGGGTCACACCCCCTCCAAGGGGACCTAGCTATGGTTTCCCCTCAGCAGAAATCCCTCACCAGAAGGAATGTGGCGCCCCAGGCAGAGGTCCCCGTCATACAGGCAGCTGTCCAGGTCTCTGAGTGCAGAGAGTGCTTGAGCCTGTCACTCATGGAACAGAAAGTTCATGGTTCCAGACATACAGAGGATAGGTCCTCCAAAAATGTGCGCCTTACAGGGTAAGGTGAGAGATATATATACAGCTGATACTTAATTTTGTGTAATAGTTCTAAGAAACAGTTTACATATTCATTAGTTTCCCGAGAAATAATTTACATAAGTGCCTGCCCATTATTGCATGCATGTTAAGTCCATTAGGGTCTCCTGGGGGTCTTTTACTTCATCCTTGAGTCTTCCTCACAGGAAGCTTTGGCAGAGTTCTGTCTCTTCTCCTGTTTATCTCTGCTGACTTGGCAGTAGAACTGATTACAGCAGCTGAATGGCTTCTTTCTTCTTCAGGGACCCTTGTATTTCTTCCCTAAAACTACAGATAAACTCACACAAAAGGCTTTTACAACTCACTAGCAGTAGGCCCAGATGAGAGATGTACACCCTACAAGCAGTTAACTATTTGAAGTCAGAGTTTGGTTAATGCACAGACAATGCCTTTGTGTGTTGTGACCAAGTGAATTGTCTCCTCTGGCTTGTGACAGAGTAGAAGGAGGAAGTGGAAATGTTAAGGATTATAAGGGAGTGTGAGAGTGAGATCGTGTGGTGGAGCTGTACTTTACCATTCCTGAAGCAAAGGCAGCAGATGGAGGCTCCACAAGAAGAAGAATATCCCCTTCCCTCTTGCCACCAGATAGGAGGGGACCTAAGAGATGAGGGAGAATGGAAACAGATCCCTGCTTGGGGCATCAGGTGAATCCCATCCCGGCCTCCCTCACCTTCCCAGTTGTCTTACACAATAGATACAGGGCTCTGGAACTTGAGGGCCAGGCAAATGAGGAGGTAGGTGAAGTTCATTCAGGCAGTTGCCAAAGGTGAGTCAGTCAGCCCTATGAATTATGACTGCCTTTATTAAATAAAAAAGGAGGGTAGGTGTTGAAGGCAGTTCCCTTCTGAAGGGAATTGAGGGCCCATTATGCTGACCAAACCCATCCCACTGGAAAGTCTGCTGCTTCTGTGGAACCTGGGTTAAAGACATTACTAGGAAACTCCCAGGTCTAGGACAGCCTTCTGATTATTACCTGCTATTGGTTATGCAGGTTGGCAGTGTTCAGGTTGCAGAGAGAAATCCAAAAGCAATAAAAAGGAACTTCAGGGCACTGGGGCTATGGGTTGAAGGATCAAAAGCATGGGTAGTGTTTTCATGATTCTCTTCAGTGGCAGGGAAGAGTACTGAAAATAACAGGAAAATACCTCATTAACACATGGCTCAAAGGCTGGTTACCGTGAGCAGAATTTTGGTTTTTTGATCATGGGGAGGTTTCCACAGCACCGAGCCTGCTGGCAACAGATGGAGTTGGAGGAAAAGGATTTTAGCTCATGAGGTGGCAGGGCTCATGGTAGAGGGCTTTAAAGTAGGTTTGAAGGGGCAAGGAGACAAAACGAGGCTCACTAGAGGTGAGCTTAGAGGTTGTGTGTCAGTGTTGGGGGTGAAATGGATAACCCAGGTATCAAGATAGCCCAGTACATGCATGCAGCATGGGCAACAAACAGGAGGAGCTTAAAACCATTGTGCAGTAGGGTAGCTATGAGTTAGTTCCCATCACAGACACATGGTGGGATGACTGTCATGACTAGAGTGCTGTAATGGATGGCTGCAAGCTCTTCAGAAAGGATAGTCAAGAAAGGAGAAATGGTGGGGTGGCTCTCTATGTTAAGGAGTGTTTTGACTGTATAGAGCTCACTGATTTTGGTAAGGTCAAGTGCTTATGGATAAGGATGGGATGGGAAGGCCAACAAGGCAGAAATACTGTTGTGAGCCTGTTAAAGAACACCCAACCAGGATGAAGAGACAGATGAAGCATTCTACAAGTGGCTGGCAGAAGTATCGCAATTGCCAGCCCTTGTTCTCATGGGGACTTCAGCTTACTGGATGTGTGACGGAGATACAACATATCAGAGAGGAAGCAGTCTAGAAGGTTCCTGAAGTGTGTGGAAGATAGCTTCCTGACACAGTTGATAAGTGAGCCTTCCAGGGGGATGCATCGCTAGACTTGCTGTTTACAAACAGAGAAGGACTTATAAGAGATGTGGTTGGAGGCCATCTTGGACTTAGCAGCCATGAAATTATAGAGTTCTTCGTTCTTGGTAAAGTAAGGGGGGCAGGAAAATCACTGCCATGGACTTCTGGAGGACAGAGTTTGGCCTGTTCAGGACACTGGTTGAGAGAGTTCCTTGGCAAAGAGCTCCAGGAAGGCTGGACATTCTTCAAGAAGAAAGTCTTAAAGTGCAGGAGCAGGCTGTCCCCATGTGTTGTAAGACAAATAGGTGGGGAAGATGACTGGCCTGGCAGAACAGGGACCTTTTGATGGGACTCAAGAGAAAAAAAAAAAAAAAAAGAGAAAAAAAAAAAAAAAAGTTTGCCACTTTTGGAAGAAGGGGCAGGCAACTCAAGAAGAGTACAGGAATCTCCTAAGGTCATGCAGAGAAAAAATTAGAAAGGCAAAAGCCCAGCTGGAGCTCAATCTGGCCATTGCAACAAGAGGTAACAAAAAAGTTTTTACATGTAGGTTAACAACAAAGAGAGTGCCAAGGATAATCTCCATCTTTTTTTTGGATGTGGGAGAGAATATTGCCACGAAGGATGAGAAAAAGGCTGAGGTACTTAATGCCTTCTTTGTCTCTATCTTTAAGAGTCAGACCAGTTATCTTCAGGGTATTCAGCCACCTAAGCTGGAAGTCAGGGATGGAAAGAAGAATAGACACCCATAATCTAGGAGGGAGAAGTTAATGACCTGATACTCCACCTGGACACTCACAAGTCTATTGAGCCAGATGGGATCCACCTAGAGTACTGAGGGAGCTTGCCAAGCCACTCTCCATCCATCATTTTATGTGCTGTCCTCGTAAACAGAGGAGGTCCCAGACAATAGGAGGCTTGCCAGTGTGAGGTCCATCTACAAGAATGGCTGGAAGGAGGATCTGGGGAACTGTGGGCCTGTCAGCCTGACCTTGGTACTGGGGAGTATGATGAAGCGGTTCATCTTGAGTGTGCTCACAGGGCAGGACAGACAGGGGATCAGGCCCAGCCAGCATGTTTTCAGGAAAGATAGGTCTTGCTTGACCAACCTGATCTCCTTCTATGACTAGGTGACCTGCCTAGTGGATGAGGGGACGGCTGTGGACATTGCCTACCTGGACTTTAGTAAAGCCTTTGACACAGTCTCCCACATCATTCTCCTAGAGAAGCTGGTGGTGGCTCATGGCTTAGACAGGTGTACTCTTTGCTGAGTAAAGAACTGTCTGAACAGGTGAGCCCAGAGAGTTGTGGTGAATAGAGTTAAATCCATGTGCATCTGGTCACAAGTGATGCTCCCCAGGACTCAGTATTTGGGCCAGTTTTGTTTAATATCTGTATTGATTACTTGGATGAGGGGATTGAGTGCACCCTCAGTAACTTTGCAGATGACACTTAAGTTGGGAGGAAGTTTTGATCTGCCTGAGGGTAGGAAGGCTCTACAGCAGGACCTGGAAAGGCTGGATCAATGAGCTGAGGCCAACTGTATGAGCTTCAACAAGGCCAAGTGCCAGATCCTGCACTTGGGTCACAACAACCCCATGCAATGCTACAGGCTTGGGGAAGAGTGGCTGGAAAGCTGACCAGCAGAAAAGGACCTAGGGCTGTTTGTTGACAGCTGGCTTAACATGAGCCAGCAGTGTGCCCAGGTGGCCAAGACAGCCCAACAGCATCCTGGCTTGTATCAGGAATAGTGTGGCCAGTAGGAGTAGGGAAGTGATTGTGCTCCTGTACAGGGGAAATAAAGAGAGTACATTAAAAAAAAAAAAAAAAAGGTAAAATTGGTATGGTCCTTTGTGAGTAAGAGTGAGACCATTTTTAACACATTAGGGATTCCAGTAATTTTCTTTTTTTAAATCTGAAAATAATCTGTGTGAACAGCATGCTATAGTGACTGAGCAGCATTAAATACATCAGGAGAATGCATGAGTACCCCAGCAATGCACTTGTAACTGCAGTTGGACTGTTTGTGTGTGAACTTGCATATAAGTCTCTCATGTTCAATCTGGTGCTTTACAGAAATGTCCAATGGTCTTAATAAGCTGTCAAGAGAAACAGATTAGCTGGCATGGCTGTAGTGTTTCTGGGGCTTGGTTAGTATCTGCTGGCAGTACATTCTGCTGTGGTGCTATACCAGGTCATTTCAGACTAGCACAAGTATCCACTTTTTTAAAGCTTTATATTCAAGTATAGTATTTTCATGTGCATTTTATGTTTAATGTAATTATAATTATCTTTCCCAATATTATTCTACAGTAAATTTGCAGTAGCAATTTACATTACCTTGTGGCTCAAAAAATTGTTTTTTTTATTTGAAGTGTTCCTGTTTAACAACTTCAGCTGTATTTTTATCTAGATTTACAATGCCTGAGTCACTGCTTCTTCACAAATGTTATCTCAGGACTCTGATTACATTATACTGATTTTAACCATCTAAAAATTAAGCATGTAATATAAACTAGTTGTATTTATCTTGTTAGTTGCAACTAGCCACAGAAAGACAGAATAAATTAATAATTTACTGTGTTTTAAAGGCATTGTTATGTATTCAGAAGAATTATCTTTATAAGGGGTTGTCTCTCAACCTAAGTGTCATAATCTGGAAGATTAATTTTTAGATGCCTGTAATGATGAGATCATCTCCCCCTCCACCTAATTTAGAAACTTACTGTTTAAAGTACAAAGTATTCCGAATCTTGACTTCTCCTCGGCTGCAATTTCATTAACTTCTTGGAATATTTGTCTTACTTGCCAGCCATAGAACTGCTCAGAAATCAAATATCCTTCCTAGAAGCCTTTCTTTAAAAGAAATTGATTTTTTGATGTGTTGATAAAACGTAACATGAGCCATTTTGTTCATTCTGTACTTTCACAGAATTGTGGCAACAATAGCAGGGTAGACCAAAGTATGTAAATATTTTCTCCAATAACAAAAAAATTATCATGATCTAAAAGCGATTACTCAAAATTTCCTTTTCATCTCAACTGTAATTCTCTTCTCCATACTTTACTGTATTATGTCACTTGAAAAGAGGCCTGATTAATGCTTAACCTTGCTTAGAATTAGTATTCAGCTAAAACTAATCCACTACATTTTATTTTAATGAATCGCATCCATGCTTTATGTACAGCCAGGTAAAACACTCGTTGACTTTGCCACTTTAACTCAATGAGGATAGTGAACCTAATGTACATTACTATAAAGGATGAGCTGAAAAGTTGGAGTTTCCTAATCTCTGTAGGTATCTGTCATTTCATTTTACATGCTCTGGATGATGGGCATTTGCGAAAGAGTGAATCCCTCTTAAAGTTTAAGTTGAATTAGGACATTTGTGTAGTTTCCACTCCGTCCCTCTTGTACCTGGCATACTTAAGGATTAAAGAAGTATTACTTGTCACCTTTATCTGCCAAATCAAGAAGGAAGTACATGTACTGTTCAACTTGTTAATTGTAAGTTTTGAATAAAAGCCAGAGATAGCTGTGAGAAAAGTCTGTGCAGAGCATCTCCTTCTGCTTCTACTTCATGTTGTATAAGCAGGGACTTATGATGAGGGCTTTTAAGCATAAAGAAAAAACAAGATATACTGCTTATTTAGGTGTTTGGGTAGAATCAGGTAAAGGTTACATGAGAAATAAGTTAATGGACTGAAGTTTATAGCTGTGTGCATAACTGTCAAATCTCTGTGTAAATTACCTTTCTCTTCTGGTGGCTGGAATGAAAAAATCCAATAAACTGTTAATAAAAATTGAAAGGTCATATGTAAATACCACAGACCTTGAAAATGAACCAGAAAAATATGATAGTTTGCACACAAATATCATTTCATATTCTGTTTCATCGTGTCTAAAGTAGGATGAGACTTATGTGTTTTTATCAAAGAATGGTGAGAAAAGATTCTATTAAAAAGAGATTTGCTTTAAATCTGAAAACAAGCATCTGATCACTAATTGGTTGGTTGTTTCTCCAACTTAGAAATATTTTTTTTTTTACATTATTAAGAAGACTCACAAATAAATCTTACAGAATCACAGAATCTTACAGAATCACAGAATCTTACAGAATCACAGAATCTTAGAGTTGGAAGCGACCTCGAAAGATCACCTAGTCCAAATCCCCCCAGTACTGTTTTAATTCTTCTAGTAATTCACGAAGAGCATTTAGAGTGGAATATACATTTTGTGTTTTCAGTCCACCTGAGCACAGGCTTGTTTATATATTTTTATTTACATTGAAATAGATTAGTAGCACACTTTCTAGAAGAAAAGATGAAGGATTTTGCAGGAAGCCTGATTTCATGCTCAGAAGAGCGAGATTTACCAATAATGAAGCTATTATTGCCTCGGTTTTATTACTCAAAACAATATGATACATTTATCTTTAAAAACTGAGGTTCTCCAGACAATTGAGCGATACGCATTTATTTTATTTCACTTAAATAGAATATATATATGTGTTGTAAACATAGCAGTCTATAAGTCTGTAGTGGTTGATGGAGGCCCATATAATTTTTGCTTCTTGTTCACCTCTTCCATTAATGATATAGTACAAATGTACTGGATACTTTGTTAGGACTGCTTACCTATTTAAGAATTATTGTTTTTCTTCTGGGCTGTTAATCAGTACTACTAATAGATATCAGCCTTAGTATTTGTAACCAGAAGATGTTTGTGTTAAGAAAGCTATTTTCTCTTAAAATGAGCTTCAGGCAGGGGATTAGTTTAGAAATGACCTGTAATATGGGTGTTTTGTAATCCACACAAGAGCAAAAAGTCCCACTGCTGACCCTCAAAGCAACATCTTGATATCAAAGATGCTATAAAATTTGAGTGATTACTCAACTCTTTTCTAAACAGAAAGATAAATTATGGCTTTAATAAAGAATAAATATAACAAACAAATTGGGAAGGACACAGGACATGTAGTCATAGGATTACATAATCATGGTAAGAAACACTTTCTTGATAGATTGTTTTTAAAGGATTTTACAGGATCCTTAAGTCCTTTAAAGGATTTTCAATTATACTTTTAAAATAAAGCTTAATTTTATGTGCCATTGAATTGAGTGGTAGAAGGCAAGTTTCATTAGAGTCTTTGGGCACCTAGGGTACTCCATTCTTCTGTAATATTTTAAAATGTTCTTATTTTCAAATAGAATTTTGCTTTTTCCTGAAATACTGTAACTTCTGAATTGCAGAAAATTTTACAGAAAGAGATGTGCCACTCAAACCAAAGCTTAGATCAGGCTCACACAGTATGTTTTGTATGCAAAATTTACTGGCGAATCCCATTGCATATCTGATTGGAAAAGGGAGTAGCATAGAATACAATTTTACTGCCTACTTCTATTTATTGTTTTAGAAGACCAGATGAAATGTTAGCCTATCATCATAAGCTTCTGAATTAAAGTGGTTCTGAATTTTATGAGGCTGGAGGTACGTCCCACTTACAGGCCTCCATTTGTGTACACTTCGTGCTTTGAGTTCTACTGGTATTGCAAAATTATTTTAACTATATGTGAAGAAACATAAAGGTGCTGTAGAGATATCTTTGCAGGCTGCCAGTAAGCTGAAGCATCCACAACCTACTGCTAATTATTATGCAGAAATGTAAGGTAGGATTTATTTTGGAATGTTTTAATATCACAATACAATTTTTCTGCCTCTGTTACTAGAATGAGGCAGTTTTTACCCTATCCAAGGGTATTATTATTGCCTCCAGTTTTTATCTTAGAAAACCTGATGATGTTGAATCCATTTGTGGAGCTGTAAGAGACTTAGAAATCATAACATGGATAAAGGGAAAGGAAGTGTCAAAGATAGTGTCACTCCTTGTATAGGTGTAACAAAATAATTGGAAAGACAAAATTAGAAGCAGTAAAAAACATCCTATTCTGTTAGCATATTACACAGTGGTGTACATATGGAGAAGATAATCTTGTGCAAAGTCGATTAATTATTTTGTGTATGTTTAGATACAGATTTTCAAGTTTGTATTTGTAAAAATCACTGGAAAGCAGCCTAAGGTAGTCAAGGTTCTTATTTCAATCCCTTGAAGCTGCACTTTCAGCAATAAAAATACCACACAAAAAGCATTACTTCAGAAATCTGGTATTCATAATCAGTTGCAGGTGCCTGTATTTTATTCAGTAAGGTAGATCAGTATACTGGAAAACCAGAAGAGAATTAAATTAGCATGAATTCAGATTTTCTCAAAATAAAGAAGTGCATCTAGTTTATGGTAAAGAATGTAAACAATATGTGTTATATACTGTCCTAAGGATTTGTAGGCTTACTGAGTAATGTGTGACTCTGTCACCAGCTCCATAATTAAAACAGTTATTCCATCTCTTTTCTGCAGAAGGCTTTTGAGAGTCTTCTCAGTGACTTTTAAAAACACAGGAAGTGAACTGATCAAATAATTTTCAGAACCACTGTGCTGTCATTTTTTAAATTCTCTGTGCAATTCTTTTCTGTGTGCTAAATCATGTGCAAGGGAGAGAGGCATATTCTGTAATCTCAGTAAAAATAACTGGTTTAAACATTTTTGTTAGTATATCTTAGCATTTTTTAAATGTTATGCTTTGAAGAACCATGTGACTATTAAGTATAAACTTGCGTTTTCATTTTCCATTTCTGTGCTGCAGACTTACAAACACTAAACAAAAAAGTATTTACAAAGCATGTAGAGAACTAAATGTTCATAGTGCATAATTAATAACTGCATGGAAACTGGTGAACAATATACTTTAGAGTACTCAGGCTGGAAGTAGACATATGCAGATACTCCCCAGAGTCAGAAGTTCCAGTCTTTCATTTATCTATTTTAAAAGTTTAGCTGATGCTATCAGTAATATACATAGAATCATGATTTATATTTTTCTCTTTTAAATGGATCATCTTCACAAACTGTACCAAAGCTCACTGTGATCAGTAGAGACTCTTACTCTATTTATCTGGTACTGGACAAACAAAATGTTTTTATTGCATATGCTGTAGATTTTTACTCACCTATAAATGCTATGTCAAGCTCTGAGTTTTATGGATTGACCACTGTTTTGCTGTTCAGACATAATCAATGCTGTTAAAAATAAGCCAAGGAAAAGATACCTTGGGAATTTATGACATTATTTTTAAATAATGATAGTATCTCATGGGAATTATTTTATTTAGATTTAAAACTTCCTAGATCTAATGTAATTCTTGACTTTAACCACTTTCTTTTCCTTTGACACTTTTCATATTTTCCATTTCTGCAAGCTCACTCCCTAGGCAAGCTGGTTAAAGAACTCTGAAAAGAAAAGCAAAATAAAAAGAAGGACATTGACAGCCAGATTTTTGTTTTGATTCTGTTCTTTTTTTTTCCTAATGACAGATGTCACAAAACAGGTTTAAATAACATTAAAACTCCCAAGTTGATGATTTTCTAATAATTTGAAAGACCGTTAGTTGGTTAGCACTGAACATATCTAAAGCTCTCTATATTCCAGTACTGCTTATGTACCATAATATCCATAAACTAAAGAGGCTCAGTGGACACTTTTTCCTGGATGATTTGTGGAGTCAGAATGCCAGACACTGCACTGAAAGAGCTGCCAGTATTTACTGGGAGATAGTCATACGGGAGACATACATGCATGGAAAGATGAGGGAGCTGATGCATAGCTTCTGAAAAATATCCCATCATTTTGCCATGAACAGTCATTCCTGAAACTGAGGAATTTAGGATTGTGGCCTGGTTTGTTTTTTCCTTAGCTTTTCTTTTATTAGTTTCTTTTGTTAGAGATTTAGTTTCATTTCATCTTTGTTTTCTTGTAGAACTATAATGGTGAGGTAATAATACCTTCTCAATTATGATATTGAGGTTAACACAGAAACAGAACCCAAAAATAGTGTTACAAAATGGTAAGAATGTAGTTTCTAGGTTAAGTAAAAAAAAAACAACCAAACAACACATTACCATGACTTTCTCTTGTAAGTCTTCATAAACCAAAGCAGTTGGACTCCTATTCATGTTTTGCTTCAGTGTCTGTAATTGTTGTTCTGTCGAATAGAGCAATATTCCCAGACACTTCAAATCCTACAGCAAATATCACTGAACTGTGTGAACTCCACAGTTCTCTCAGGTCTTGGGACTGCAGAAGTCTGATCACTGGGTCTGGAAGCTGATGTTGCTGATAACTGATTTTAAGTAGCAAAATCAGTTGTATGACATAGGTTTTAAAATATAAATTAGATTTCTTTGTTAAAATAAAAATAGAAATCTGATTTTGAAGGAAACATGCTAACAGCTTGGAGATGATCATTTCTGTTACTAAACGGGGAGAATGTTTTAGGGTAGAGTTGATACTCTTTGAGAAAGAATTGAAGGAAATTGGTTTGTTTCTGTTGCTGCATTTGAAAGACTCAAGTATTTTACAAATTATTTTAGTTCAATAATTTTTTTTGTAAGAATTCTTAACTGGTTTTAGGAATGTACTTATAAGAACTCTTTAGCATGGCTTTGTGGTGATATAGTTAATAGCATTCATTTACAAATTCCTGTAGGTGTAGACCACCTAGAATGTATGTCACTAAAATAATTTTTGGTAGGGTTTGGCTTTATTTTGTTTTGTTTTCAAGATCAGCTAACAATGGAAATAAAATGAGTCTAACATCTCTCCCACATAAAAATATTTATAAATTATTTTTCTCGGAAATTAGAAACACAAGTTTGCGATAATTTAGGATTAATTACACTACCCCACTGAGCATGAGGGTTATTCATAAAGTCTGAATACAATTTTGAAGATAATGCTTACTAGAATTCAGCAAAGAAAACCAAATGGCACAAATTATTAGAAAAGGGACAGAGAACTGACTCAGAAATATCAGTGTGCCACTGTTTTGCTGTGTTTTTCTAGTGTTTGAATATTTTGTGAGATTCCAGGCTGTCTGATCTCAAAAAAGATATAGTACTACTGAAAACATTTGATAGGAGCATCAAGAATGATCAAAAGCATGACATACTTTCTATAGAAAGTACAGCTCCAGGTGCCAACTACATTGGCACTGTAGCTTGGATTCGAAGTGTGCTTTGGAAGCGAATCTTCAGAGTGTTTCCATTTGCCATTTGCTTCTTCAGTTGCTGAGCTGTCTGGGAGATCACAAGCTGGATTTTCTTCAGATGAAGTTAACTGGAAGATTTGCACTGATCTTTGAGTTCTCAGTCCATCAAAAGAGTCTAGCATTAGTTCCAAGTACAACATCACTAAACACACTTAGTGAGGGTGTTAGGCTCTTGGCATCAACTATTTTGCTTTTCACATCTGTTCCCAGGGTACTACCTGCTAGTGTTGCATATCATGAAGTATACAAGGACTCTTCAGTTTGGCAAAATAGCTGACTGAGTGGGGAGAGGGAAAATAGTACAGAATTTTATTAAAGAGAGAATAATTTAAACAATCATTTTGACAAACTTCTGTGATTTTTGCATCAGATTTTAAGTATTGACTACATTGCTGCTGACAGCACCAGCTGAAAAGTAAAAATTACCTCAATGCTTTTAAAAAATCTTTTTCATATATCAAAAGATGTCTTACACAAGAAAATAAAAAGAAAGGGAGGAGAGTAGTGAAGAGAGAGAATCTAACCATATCCATGATTTTTTGTAGTTTTCCTTTTGGAATGACTTGTGTTGTTTTACACTGCTGACTTTCATACTCCCTAGGGCTAGAAAGAATCTGGTACCTCTACCATGTAAGCCCATGTACTCCCGCAAAACCATTCATCTGACCAACACAGTGTTTGTGAGATTGACCTTCATTATAGATTCTCTTAACTTCTGTACAAATTGCTTTTGATTCACATTCCTCTCTGCCTCCTCTTGCTAGAATCTGAGATTAGAAAAAATACTTGAAGCACCAGTACGGTACTACATTACTGCCTGATGGTTAGCAAGCTTCAGTTTATTTACAGTGTGTGTGGAATATCACCATTGTTTTTTTTCTTTTCTATTTCTCTTGTTCCATTTAATATATTCCTTTAAAAGCATGCTTATTTAAACTAATAGCTATGATTTGAGGCCTCATTGTGTTCTAAAACCTTTATGATTCACAATAGCTTTTCTTATGGCAGGTTTCTTAAAAGTTTAGCATAGCACTTGTGCTCTACAACAAATCTGCACATAATACAAGGAAATTTCACTCTTTGCCCCTAGCAAACTTGTTATTGTGTCTCTCAGAGATGCTTGTGGTGACAGTGACCACAGTGTGGCAGGTGTTCCATGATGTTGGATTATAAAATCCCTATGGGACTCTTGAGTATTTTCTTAATGTCGATACCTTCCTGCCAGCTTCAGCTTTTGAATGATAAATGATGCAATTAAAGCTTTCAAGATGTGCATAAAATAACTTGCCTGATTCTTGTTAACCCTAAGTAGGTCTGTGACATTACAGAATAAATCTGACTGTTAGCAAGAATATGTTTTTTAAACCTGATTTTCTTCATAGCTTCTGAGAAAAGAGAAGGAAAATGTTTAGAATTCTACCATTTCAAAGGATGCCTTGTGTATTGGCTAAAAAGTAGTGAGATAATGAAAAATCCAGATGTAATTTTCTCCAATTTCTCTCTCAAATTACTGTGTTAATGTTGATTTTATATTTGACTGAAAAGCAATTTTATTTGCCCATTTAGTTAGGTACTGAAAGTATACAACTGTTGTTTTCATATCATGATTGACTTTCAGGAGATCTCATTTTGGATATTCCTCTCCTTATGTTGAAGTTATCATCCAATTTATATATAAAAATTGGAAACTGTCCTTGCAAGGGACTGAAACACCCTGGTATAAGTGATGTTAAGGGCACCAATTTATTCAAATGGATGGAAAAAATGGGATATTTCGTGGTTTACCTAAAATTGAATTAGTTCTACTCGCTACAATCTCTTTCCAAGAACTTTTCATCCAGAGGTCATATGATTTGAAGCTATACTTTTTATGTTATAGTTTTTATCATAGAATCACAGAGTGGTTAGGGATGTAAGTGGAAATGTATGAAAATTGACTGAAATCAATTTAGCAAAAGTTTAAGACTAAAGCATTTGAAGATTATTGAGCTTATGGGAAAAGAGAAGAAAGTGACCACCACCTCTCCTGGGGAGTTGGAAAGCAAGTGTAAACAGGGAAAACTAATATGACTGATTCCTTTATTGGTTTAGTGATCTAATACTGACTATATTGAGCTCTGAAGCTCCTTAACTTGGTTCTTTGGTGAGACGGGGGGAGGAATGTTTTCTACATTTGCAGCACTACCTTGTGCCATGCCTCATCTCTGGAAGACGAGTTGTGGAGTTGTCACCTGGTAGCTTTCATGAATGTAATCTTCATAATAGATGTCACCTCATGTTTCAAATCTTGCTTTATCAGATCTTGTATCACTGTGAAGAAAATAAGGGTAGAGCTTTAATGCCATTTTTAATTTAAAAAACCCACAACAAAACAAACATAAAAAGCAAAAAAACACCAAAGAAAACCAAACAAAAAACCCGTCATGCCAAATAATCCCACTGATGGATCAGAAAGAAGGGATCAAAGCACTCAGCCAACCACAAATCTTGTTAGAAGAAAGATAAGCACTTAAGCATTGACTGTTTTGTTGCCATGTTAATTAGCCCACAATGTCATTAGCATTTAGCTATTTTGTGGACCCATTTCTATCGCAAACAGTGATGTTGTTTCTCCTGGCAAACTGAGAGGTTCTCCATTAATTACCAGTTCTCCTGGTAATTCTCCAGTGGAAGGCTATTTGTTGTCTTTTAAAAAATTCTCAATATATTACGGATAACTATTTCTGTTCTCAAGGGTAAAATAGCTTTGTTCTGCATGTGTGTGTATGCATGTATGTACATGGGCATACTTATGCATATACCTTTGAAAATCACTGAAACTAAGGTTTTTGCTGTTTTTTGTTCTTGTCACACACAATAAAGCAAAACGAGAATACATGATCACTTTTGGATCAGATCTTAGACAGAACTTCAAAGCCCCATGCAGAAATCTAGCTAAAGGTAGGTACCTCTGCTGCACTGTTTCTTCAGACTAACTGTGATTTTGCATTTCAGTTTTTCTTTTATAGTTAAAAGAAAGGTAGAGTTTGATCCAGGTACAAAGTCACCTCTCTTCCTAAATCCTGGACACTAGTATTTTTTTACCCCTTAAAATATATAAGATAGAAATAGAAGCCTGGGATCAAGTAATTTTTAATTATCTAAGTGTCTGTTTAGTGAGTATTCCCTAAACAGAAAATCAGTGACATTAGTTTGGCAAGAAATTGACAGAAATTGCTGTGACAGCTTATTGTATAACATAATACTTGTTCTGCTTTTAAGAGAACATATATTTTGATGTCCTCATTCATCATTTGATATGTTGTATCTGGAAAAATTCTGATAAACGAGGAATAAACTTAGAAAAATAATACAGTTTGAGCATAATTTAATATTAGCTCACCATTTTGGGGATAGGCAGTATTATAGGTGTAATTATAAAATTAAACTGTAATTATAACTCATTTTGTTATTACATCTGCATGTTTATATTCCTGTCCCTTATAAAGCCTGTTATGTTGACAATCAGTTGAGATGTTTTTTGTAGGAGCCTTTCTCATAATGCAGAAGGTGACAGATGTTTTTTTAAAAAGCAATAAATTTTAACTTAATAACTGACAATTCTGGCCTTGACTTTCTTGTGGTACAGAGGTAATCTCTTTCCTTGACTGTGATTGTGTTTGATTCAGATGGAAATCAAAACCACAAGAACACTTAAGAAGTAAATGGGTTGACTTTTCCTTTCTTTTTTTCCAAAAGAATTGGAACAATAACCCCATCACAGGTGAAAGGACTGGTATTCAATTTACACTTCTAATTCAAGTTTGAAGTTAAGGACAAGAACTGTTGTTGAGTCAAGATCTAAAATACCATGTTCTGCAGTACATACTCATTTGCTATGAAGTCTGCTAGGAGACAGTTACCAATTCTTGTGATGCTTTGGATCTCTTTCATAGGACAGTGCAATATAAAAGATAGTGGCCTGTTGTGTTTCTTTTGTTCATATTGAAGACTAGAATTGATAAGATGCGGTCAAGCAAGTTTAGATGTGAGTGTTCAATTTTTTATTCTCAGTATGTGTCCAATACAATTATGTTAGTTTAGAAGTACTTTTTCCAAAGAGGAAGAAAAACCCCCACCTATACAGAATACCTTTTTTAGGGAGGCAGGTCTGTAGGTGGAGGCATTAGACCATATTTCAATTAAAAGCATTTGTACTTACATGTAAGGTACAGCCTTGTTATGATCATAACTAAGGATTCTTCTTTTGAAAGACATTTTTTTCATGGCAAAGGGCATAGGAGAAAGATACACAGACTTGTTAAAAAAACTATATTTTTTTTTCCTTGGTATTAGACGATTTTGTGGTTATGATCACTGCGTAGTGATCTAGAGCCTTAAGGAGAATAGGAGGGGGATATCCTTAGAAAAAACATGCTTGAAAATGAGACTCGACCTGGTAGTTGATTTTTTTGTGCTAAGCCATCCATAAAGTCAGGTTCTTCAAAGAGCTTTTGATAGCATAGCTGTTTTACATGTTATCTTGCTACCATACGCTTTGTCCTGTAAAAATTACATATTCTTGAAGTAAGTTGGAATCCCATTTTAATATATCATTATGAGAGAGCTATTAAACTGTTAAGAAGAACATGAAGTTTTATGTTTTGTAAAGATGTGTTCAGTCTTTGAACCATGGGTGTACCTGTATATTAATGAAACATCATAACATAAGAATAGATGAGTTGAAAACCCAATTAATTCAATATTTTATCTGCGACAGTGGCCATAAGTCAATTTACAAGGTACAATATAAAGATCTCACGTAACGATACTTCCCTGAAACATCCTGGGGATATCAAGTCACTGAGTTTTGAAATTCTGTCCTGCTAAATAGAAATACAAACTATGTGCTTAAGCAGGGCATTTCCCAGCTTAGTAATACACTACATTTTACGAGATTGTTTCTATTTCTTGTTAATGGCTGTTGAATAAATCTGAGATCAATCCCAGAATCAGAGAACTAGAGTAACATAGTAGTTTACTGATTCTTAGAAATTATGAAATTACAGACTTAATTTGGGCTAATTTCCCTCATATATGATGTCTTTTGTCAGAAAACATGTATCTGATGCTATTGTTTCTCATCTTCACAGCCCATTTAAAAAACAAAGTTGAATTCTCTTTGTTCCTCATTTTTCTTGTTTTATTTTTTAATGTGTCCTATGTTAGGACATTTTTTGTAACACCTTTTGTTGATAGTCATGATACTTCCATTGCTTTATATATATATTCTGTGGAAAAGAACAGTAAAATATTTAATCTTTGCTAATACCATGAAGAAACTGGGAGCTAGAACTGTGTTTTTGTAAATGATACTCTGTTAAGTCATGTTCTTAACCGACAAGGAAGAACAAATACCCACAACCCAAGAGGCATGTTGTTCTTCAAGAACAAAAATATATCTTAACCACAGATCAAGGGATAAATCGGTTGAATAAAAACCATCACTGGGGAAATGAAAAAAACCTTGAAATAGTAGGTGAAGTAACAGCTTTGTGTGTGTGCATTCAACACAAACACCAGGTGAAAAATGGTTTATAGATTATTAAAATGAATAAAGACTGGGAAAAAGTCTCTTGTACAAGAGTAACGTTTGTTCAAGACATGGAAAAAAAAGACAAATGAGTGGATATTTAATTAGGCAACATCTTCATTAAAGTAATTCTTACAGGAATTCCTTGCAATGATGTAGTGTTTAGTGCGTTTTATGGTTCCTCTCTTAACAATTCTTACAGAAGTGAAAGCTCCATATCACTTAATGGGCAGTACTAAGCTTCTTTGTGAGACCCTACTAGTCTCCCTTTTTCTGAAGTTTGGTTTTTGTTTTGTTTTTTTTTCTAGATCAGACAGCAAGAGATTACAGATTCATTCCAAATCTACTTTTGAGGATTTTTCACCCTATGTCGTTTCCACTAGATGCCCCTTAGTATAGCAGCACTTATTAGATAGCCAGCTCAGGGACAGAGTCCAAAATTCATATCCTACTTACATCTGAAAATACTAATATTTACTTAACATTGACCCTAAACAAGTATGTTTTTTGGAAAATTTAGCCCTTATCTGTCATTAATGCTATTGCAAAGTTAATTTTTTGATTTTACACACAATCTTTCTGGTTCCTAATGAGTTGTGTATTTCCTGGGCATATATTTGCTGATAACATGACATACACAGGCTTTCAATTTTCTAGTCAGTATTATCTACCAGAGAATATATGAGAAGTTTATAGCCAAGTGGAGAGATCACTTTATGTGCTTTAAACATCTGGTTCCCTTTATGAGGAGTTTGAAAAGTGAAATTCTTAAAGCTCTCAGACTGTTCCTAATGTTTGGTTGCTTCCCAGCTCCCAAACAATTTCAACATACATTTTTGTACCATTCAACATCTGTCCAATGGTGTTCTAAGCATAGCTGGAATAAATATTTACCCTTACTTCCCACTTTTGTTCTTCTGTACCAACTGAAATGCAGGAATGTTCTGAGGAAAATTGGATGTATACCTGAAGGCCAGTCGTTTAATTGCTGTATGTGGATGATTGAAAAAAAACACACAAGACTTTCTTTTCTACGTTCAACAGATTTTGTGCAATTCCAGGACATGGAAACATCCGCAGCTTTCTTTAGGGAGAAAATTGCACATCGTAATCAAATCAGCACTCAAAACAAGAACTGATTTGTTGTGTTACCTTCTTGATATGCTCTAATAAGAAAGACTTCTTTGGGATGAGAAAAAAGTAGAATTAGACTCTCAAACCGACAGAGTCCATTGAAGTTCTGTGTAATGAGGAGAATTCTCTTAAGTTCTAGTGAGTTAATACTGAGTAGATCAAAGGCTAAAAAAAAACCTCAGAAGGTGGAATTTATTAAAAACAAAGTCTCTGATTAAATAGTACTGCTTATGAAATGTTCTAGTTTGACAGCCCTAGAGACCAGAGTAATTTCTGTTCATCCAAATTAAAGGTACAGTGTAAGTAACAGCAAGAGAGCTGTCCTGTGTTTCTGCAGAAGTGTGTGAGAAGGGATGGATGCATGTTTGGGAGAAATCAGGAAGAGAAAAGGTTCCTAAAGTTGGATAAGTCAAATGTATGTATGGAAGAAAATGCTTATAATATAGACACCATATGCAGAGAAAAGTCTGAAAAAAAAACAAGGGCTGCAAAAAGAGACTTAAAATTCATTCAAATTACTAATGAGTTTAGTTCAGTTGCTAACTTTGTTCAGGTAGTTCTACTAAGAGTGCAGAGGCTAGGTTTTGACTCTACAGTTCTAGCTTAAATGGTGCATGTGGCTCTTACCCGAATTCTGAATGCCAAGTGCTATGAAGGAAAATGGCAAACTTGAATTCATGCTCTAAGAAGGGCTTCTACATTGCTGCCTATCTACTGGTATACTTACACTAACAGCTGAATAGTTTTCATTGGAGCAGTAAGGCAAACCACTCAAGTTTAAAATTCATCAGGAAATTATACTAACTATAAAAATGTTAGCTGAAGGGTAAAAAAACCCCACACTGTTATTTTTCATGTAACAAATGTATTATTTTCCATCTACAAAACTCACCAAAGAAGTAGCAATTCTAGGTCTTCTAATAAGAGCCTTCAAGCATCAGCTTTTATTTCTTGCTCTTCATTCCATTATTAGCATATCTCTGAAAGTGCCCTTTATAGGCTGAGAGCTTTACAGATAACAATGAGCAGGGTTACATTCCCAGGAGATTCACAAACTAAAGTGAGCATGGCAGAAAAAAACCGTCAATGGGGATAAAGTTAGATAGTAATACGTATGGTAATGTCTGCAGCAAAGTATGCTAATATCTGAGTTTGCATGCCAGCCTAGCAGAGAACTAAAAAACACCCAACACAAACCACTGAAACATATTGTCTCAGTACCTTCAGTGCTTTTCATCACATAGCTTCTCTTCTGGCAGGATGGAAATCCTTTACTAGCAAGTCTTGGGTATTATGGTTCACTTTGACCACAAACGCGTATAAAAATTACTGTTGTCCTACTTTTATGGTAATAGATTGAGGTAGTACAGCCTGCTGCGATACTAAGAGAACAATTTACTATGCCTTTGGAAGTGCTGTATTGAATTACTTGGATGACATTCCTCCTGCAATGAGAAGAGGGTTTTTGTCCCCTATCAGTGAAGTTACACGAGCGAAACATTTGGCCCAAGACTAGAGAGCACTTCCCTAAGTACTTAAGTATGGGCACTTTGAAAGAAGGAAAATTTAAGTAATTATTGAAAAACAGGCTTTCTGTTATTGTAGGACAGAAAATGATTAATTAATTGCATGAGTAATATGGAAGTTGTAACTGTTGACTGTTTTCATATCTTACTGAGAAACATCCAAAGGTTCAGTGACAAAATTATATCTGTTCCCTTCCAGTTCCTGGTGTCCTACCCAGGCTTAGTAGCTGACAAAGTGTTACTTGCCAGAAGTTAATGTTAGTTGGTGTTGTACTGGCTCAAAACAGCAATCATCATTTTAGCTAATAACGTTATAATGACGCTTCCTGCCATTACAGTTCACAGTTGGCAGAAGACCTGCAGCAGGTGGACTGAGACTTCTTTCTAACAAGCAATCATCAGTGTACTTGTGTCAGTAAAAAAACTGCTGTCTCATATTCCCTACTTTACAGATTTTTCTTCACTTGGATGCCTTGCCTCCAAGTTAAGCATTTTTGCAGTTGACATTTGTTTAAGCAATTTAGAGCTGTCCTGGGAATATATCCCAATTCTCAGAATTAAAGTACTATTGGGAGAGACATTTTTTCTCTAACAAGATTTAAAATAAAATAAAACCTAAAAAATCCCTAAAAATCCTCTGCTTAAAAGTAAGGTGCAAATGTTTAAATGAAGATGGTGAGCAAGCAATATTCATATTATTGGCCTATTTCCAGTGACTGAATTGGAGCTATTTTAATTAATGCCTGATGAGGATTTGGACCAATATCTCTGATAAGAAAACACTTTGCAACATTCAGTGTTATTTTGTAGCAAGTGTCTCATTTGATTTTATTTCAAAATGGAAATTATTTGGCAGGCATATAGGCTGTAATAGCAAATTCAAGTCAACAGACCACGTCTGATGTTTCTGGTATTTGTTCAGAAGCCTTGCCACACCAGTGTTTTTTCTTTACTGACCCCCTGCTATTCTCTACAGTCCAGAGGGAATTTTACTTTAACATCCAAAGAGCTGTTTTTCTAAACATATTTCAACACATTTTCCCCTAGCTCTTTTTTGAGATGTTGAAGTGCCAAACATAAGGTTGTTGTCATTTTGACAACCACATTATGTTCTCAGATACACATGAATTCCTACTGCAGAGGTGAACAGGCAAGCAGTTATTCTGTGACAACCGTGCTGATAAGAGGAGGTGAACAGAATGTCTTTATGTCAGTATTTGCCTGTGTACTGTATATATGCCAGTGACTGGTGGCAGGTTATGAAAAGAATCTGTTAGTCTGCCTTTAGTATGTTTTCTTTTTTTCCCTGTTGTTTTACCTTGTTTTTTCAACTAGAGCAGGAAT
>NW_009970716.1:5155056-5169453 GCF_000747805.2 Chaetura pelagica
GGGCCTCCATTCACTTCACAATCAAAACTCATAAAACTGTGAAAATAATACTGAAAATAACAATAAAACTGAGTGAAAAGAATACTGTAGAAGAAGAGAAAGCAGAAAGCAGATCTTCTACCCTAATTCCCACATCAAGATAGCTAATATTTGTGCAGTTTTTATATAAATGTATTCTGTTACTATACTATCACTTTCATTATTTTGAAGAGAAATTGGGAGTTCTCTTTCTATATGTAAATCATTATTTCCTTTTATACAAAGCAGCTGGTCAAAAAAATATAAGACAATTAAGCAACATTAAACTCAGTGTAATTAACTGCTTCTTTGGAAAATGGCTTAGTTGTTTTCCTTTGGAACAGTTGCAGTAACACCAAGTTGAAAATCTCATCCCTTGCTCCTAAGGTTATATTTTCACTTCAGTGTTACCACATTGAGCATCTGGATAAAGGTGAAGCTAGAGGAGGTGACAGGGAAGGTAACTCCTAATGCAGAAATTGATGATGGAGTAGAGCTCTCTAGTCAGATTAATGGCTTGAATCACTGGCTCCGAGTTGTCCTTCTGCATCGAGAGATATCAGTGCTTTCGGTTTCCTTTCATCTACATCTTTTGCCACAAAATTAAAATAAGCAATTCAGCATAACTGAAACTTTTGGGTGTCCAAACCAAATAAAGAAAGAAGACACCAAACCAGCTGTAGCTTCAGCAAAACTGATTAAAAAATTAATTCCCAGTAGGAAATATTTTTAAATAAATAAAAGTAGATGTTACCATTACAATTGTGACTTCAAAGATGTCTTGTATTGGCACAGTTGAGCAGTGGCTTTTCACAGTATGTCCCCCACTTTTGGCAACATCTGGTAAGATACAAAAGAGTTGTATTATTTCCTCTAAAATACATGCTACTATTAATTTGGTGGTGTGAAAATAATGTCAAATAGTTTGTAAAAAAATTCTGTGGGATGGCAGTACAAGATTATTCAGTGATGAGGACAAAAACGAAGTAAATTTTAATGATCTAACAGAAGGCTCCCTCATAACCGAACTGTGGGAGGTAGAAATTGGCTGTAGCAATTTCACACAGCTTTTAGCATTAAAAAAAAAAAAATTAAAATATTTAAAGTGAAATATTCTCAAAAGAGCAAGATGTTAACTGACAGAAATATAAAATTGTGGTTTGCAAGAACAGCAGTATGTGCTAGGATAAATTAACTGATGCTTGAAAATATTAATGCATGATTTGGAACATCTGATCCAAATACATAGTTTAATAGGTCCAAATCATGTGAGAGAATTTGTTTCATGACAGTTTTCTTAATGGAAAAGAAACTTATAAATTTTGGGTTGGGAAACAAGATAATAGCTTATAGAGCACTATAGCATCCCCCACTAAGCCTTTAAAATAAAATTTCAACTGTTGTAAATGATGCTTAACTTCTGCTCCAGAGTTCTTTACTCCCTGGGCAGAATCAGTAGTATGGAATAATTTTGTAGGCTCATTTAAATAGACTGAAAAGGTGTGATAATATTATTCACCTTGGGATTCAATGAAATTTATGATAATGAAAATATACTTCATCTGTTTTAAATGGGTGTCAATGTCACGAGCAAGAGAACTGAGGAGAGGCAGCATGAATGCTCCAAACCTATCCAAAATCCTAAAATGTAAACAGATGAAATAAAGGTAACTGGCAGTGAACATAGATGAAACAGTGACTTCTTAGCTTAGTAAAAAATCAGAAAACAGCATGTTTAATAGAGACAGCTATTACTGTGAAGTCAGTTTATGGAAGACTGGAGTAGTACATAAATGTTTATGTGATAAAAAACCAAATAAAAATATATAAGTTAATAAACTATGCCAAAAAGTATAGATTGTGACAGATCTGAGTTACTGTGAGAGTGACTGACTGGAATAAGAATTATTGAATACATAAATAGGCTACTGTGTGTGTATCAGTCTCAGATTTTCTGTTACTTTTATTTTCTTCCACTGCGCAGAATGTTTTGAATGACCAAAATGATCTGAAACAATCTTAAAGACCTACTTAGGAAACAGTTTACAAGCTGGAGTGTAGTCTGTGTTGAGCAAACTTGAAAGGCTTTGGAGGTTTCATTTAGAGAAGCATAAAAGTGTGAATATTTATTTGAACCTATTTAACTTCTTGTAGCTTGTTTTTGTTCTGGATCCAAATGACTCTTTTAAAGCAGGATTGGAGGTATGGTTGTAATAAAGAAGAAAATATTAACACCTTTTAAAGTGTTTGAGCTTGAGCTGGCAGGGAATAGTTTTCTTTTGCCAGTAAAATTGGCAAGATTTTGTCATTTTTCTTTTTCTGGTCCTGTAAAATACTGATTTGTCATGAAGGTGAGAAAAAAAAATACTAGAATGAAGAGGGAGACAGAGAGTGTACCATATTGAGAATGTGAGGGTAGTTACCCAGAGCATAAGTAATGTGGGCCGAAGTGCCTATGTTATTTTTTATAGGCAAGGAAAATTGGTAATTGACCATAGAATGAATCCATAATAAAATGCTGTATTCCTTAGAACAATTTTAGTAACAGAAACACATATGAAAGGAAATTTTGGAAAAGGTTTACAAGGGATTCTTACAGGTATTACTGATAGGAGTGAGTCCTGAAGATTAAAAAAGACCAATGTACAGAATTACATTAAGCTAAGACTTACCATGAGCACTAGGCTGTTTTTTTATGTTGTATTGAACATAATTTGTGGGTAGAGGCTTATAAACTGTTTTAGGAGATCAAGTGAGAAAGTACTTTGAAGGACTCAGCTTGATTAGGAACAAAAAATACTGTTCCAGGGGGAAAAAAGAAATTTATGCATGGCTGACTTTTTTCTCTTTTTTTTGGTCTTTTAGGAAAATTTCTAAAGCTTCTGAGCTGGAGAGAGAAAATTCAAACGGCACAGAAATCTTTTGGCAAGATTTTCTTTGAAGGTGTATAAGTTTTAGACTAATAAATACTTGAAACATTAGATTGATTCCTAAGGATAAAGGATAATTAAGAAGCTTCCTACTGCGAATTTCAGGAGTCACTAGTAGACAGATAGTGTAATAGCGTGCATCTTGGTCAGCAGTATGAGAACTTAACCCTAAGCTTTTTGTCCATACAGTCATTTAAGTGTATTACAATCCTCTAAAATGAGCTCTATCTCAGCAAAACCAAAGAGAGCCATAAGGAGTAGACATGAGCTGTTGAGATTAGGGAATGAGACCTTTAATCTTATTCCATCATTTATAGAATGAGTAGCAGAGATTTACTTGAATGTGTTATCAGAAAATTATGTTGAATCAAAGGCAAGGCTCCATCTTCTGTGCTCTTTCTGCATCTGATAGGGAAATTTCTGACATAGTAAGAGACAAATACTAAGCCCATGGCAGGTGCATCTACATTACCAGGTTAGTGCCCTAGATGGTTTCTGCTTTGGTCTAAATTCACCAGTGGTGTGAATTCACTGTAGCTGGTGCCTTCACTCATAGAATATGGGTTGGAAGAGACCTTAAAGCTTATCTAGTTCCACCCCCTTCCTTGGACAGGGACACCTCCTGCTAGAGCAGGTTGCTCGAAGCCCCATCCATTCTGCCCATGCAGTATGCCAGCTAGGAGATATAGCTCAAAGCAGTTTCTCTCCTGCAGAGATCAAGGCTGAAGTCACACACGGGTGCAGTCCAGAGCACCCTACTTGCAATGTACATGCATGGTGTCCCAGTAACCAGCTCTTTACGTGTGCTGATAGCACGCCTTGGACTAACATCTGGAACAAGCTTCACTGCAAAGATGAATGGTCCCAGCATCATAGTTTTTCATAGTAAATAAAACCCAGTGCCTTCTGTACTTGTACACCACTTGTTAATGTAAAAACACTTGATGAGTTTGGTTGTGTGGGCCAGGCTCACTGCAGTTCAGTTGCAGCCAGATGGTCACTTCTGTCACTGTAGTGCTGGAGCCACCAGAATGGTGTGTGTTCACAGCACTTTGCTGTGGCATCAGAGCGATCTCCAATGTTAGAATTATTTTTGTACACCTCCTGCAGATGGGCAGGTTACATTCTAGTGGCACTTATAAACTGCTTTTTGAAGCTAAGAATTAAGTATGAAGCCCTTTTCCTATTCCATTATACTTATTCAGGATAAGAGGGACAATGAGTTTTTAAAACTCCAGAAAGCACAGTCATCTACTTCAGTGAATATTTTCTGATTACAGATACTGTTGATACATGATGCAGGCAGGTTCACAAGCTGGGTGTCAGGTATGTGCCAGGAACAGAAAAATGATATCAGGACTGATGCTGAGAATGAGGACCCTCTTTAAGCGGAAACGGTACAAAACTGCTGTTGAATTTCCAAATACAGCAACTGTCCACCAAAACAAAGTGTATGTAGGGTGCCCCTATCCACCATATTTCATTATCAGAAAACCTCTGAAATTACTGAAAGCCATCAGTATAAGTATTTATAATGTATCACAAAATCTTACTCTTTAATATTTTTCTTTTTTGGAAAGCAGAGGCAGAGGTTTTATGAAAATTGTGTGTTCCTGGAAGCAGGGAACACAAACATGTTTTTTTGACCTAATTTTACTCTTCTTGAAGCTTTTTACTATCTTTTATGGAAGTGACATACGAACTCTTCATGTCAGAAATGGCACAAATACTTTCTTTTTTCCATGCCATATCCTGCACACTTGTGTAATTGAGAAGTTCAGTATACTGATAACTGCAAGTGCAAAGAGTGAAGACTCTCCTAGGAGAGATGAAAGTTGTGGTCTATTAGATCCTGATGATGAATCATTACTAAGTGGGGAAAAAAATTTAGTCACTCGATTAAATTTTCTCACACACTGTTTTTAATTTAATAAACAACTATGTAAGGACATATAAAATATGCTAATTATTTTGGAAGAGAGTGAAAGCTTCTCTTTCAGGAAGTAGTTTTAGAAGTTATATAATATCAATCATTTTTCTCTTTTTTTTGAGATTTCTAGGTGCTATGCTTTAAATTAAATTAGTACAAATACACCCTGGCAAAGGATATTTTTGCTTGTCTTTCTTTATAGTGTTGTCTACTGTAATCTCTGTAAGGCAAAGGAAACACTGACACAAAAACAGCCATTACATCTCAATTTTTGATCAAGTATGTTGTTGGTATTTAGAAGGAGGTGGGCACACTTCACATTTAACTAATGATCTGTTTGATAATTTTAATGACAAATACAGCTCTGTGTCTGCCATTTTCTAGGCAGAGCATTCATCCCCATCAGCACTGCTGTGAATTTCTGCACATCAGCTAGACAGAATTGAATTCAATCTTTTCTCTGCCTTGGGGGACATCCAAGATGTTTTCAGTTTTGTTCTGAATGCAGCTGAGTAGGAGGCAGTACACCTTAAATTAACAAGGATTCATTGAGGCATAATTTCATCATTCTGACCCTATGACTCTTTCCTGCTATGTACATCTGGCCACATGTGCTAGCCTTATATTTTCTTTAGAGTGTGCAACAGGCAGCCATGAAGAAAGCTTGGTTGTGTGTGTGAGACAGGACGAGACAGGACAATTCTGCTGTTCAGCAGCTGGGGATGGATAAAGACACCAGAACTCTGTTGAGGTGAAGCTGTTCAGAAGCACCTTTTGTGTTGCTTTCGATATTAATTCCACTTATATTTCATTGTGTGTAATAGATATGCATTTATTGTTGTATAACTTTGAAGAAAATGTGTTGATATATACTTGTTTATTTAAATTCTGGTTTGTAAAAACAAAAAGAACATAAGATAACAGTTGAGTTATTCTTTGAATTATTTACTCACAAATATACAAACCACTTTTAAGAACTTTTTTTTTTTTTTAAATAACTTTTGGTTCTATATCCATAAATGCATATTCTCCTAATGCATAGCTCCTATATGGCATATATGTCTATATATGCTATAAGCCTGGCATATATAGATACCAGACTAAAGCTGAAGTCTTGTATTTTCCCTTGGATTTTGTGTGAAGAGCTGAATATCGTGAGTGGTATGACCCACTGTCAGTATTAGGAGTTCTATTCAGGAAAAGAGAAGAGACGTAGAGAAAAGTAGTACAATGAAATTTTTGGTGAAATGCAATTGTTAACTCCAAGAACGGATCCTTTCAATGTAATTATATGTTATGGAATATAGCTCCTATGAACAGCAGAAAGAATCAAAGTTTGTAGGACCTCTTTTTTTCCCCTGAATTATAGACATCTGAGGTTAGAAGTTAGAGAAACTGATTTTCATACAATTTTTAATATAGTCTGAGCTCTGTTCAAAATTAAGAGCAGATTCTGTCCATGTATTTTTAAGTTGATACACTGTAATACTGGAAAGGTGGTGAAAAGGTGGCAAAAACTACAGTCCTTAAACTGTAGCCTGTAGGTTTTGCTTCTCAGTAATATAACAAGGTTTATTTTTGCCCTTCATCAGAAATTCTAATTTTTTTTCTTTCCTGAGCTATAGGTAGTAGAAGGAAAGTACAAAAAGAAAAAGGAAAAAAGGGAAAAAAAAGCACAATTAGTCACTTGGATCCCACGGTCTTACAGTACAACATCAGTTCTTGGCTTATCACCTTTCATTGGATGGGAATTCAAAAAAACAGAAGTTGCTATGAGAAAATGGGATAAGAAAAGTGAAGGTAGTGTGGGCAGTAGTGGATTGTCTTTTCATTTTTGGCTGCACATATTTTGTATTCTGGCCACACTTCCAGTCTTTTATCCTGCCTGCCTCCTGTTTCTTGTTTTCCTGGCTCTCAGCCTTACTTTGGCTGAGCTGATATGAGGCAGCTGGTGCAAAGACTCATTTGCATCTTTACCTAGCTCTGCAGTGACTCAATGTGGTAGGTAACAGCTATGGAGGTGGGAAGACATAGGATAAACTAAGATCCTAGAGGAAAGGCAAAATAGGAGAGAACAAATAATTAGAGAGATGGAAAGCAAAGACAGCATGTGCTGAAGAGATCAATGCTTCTGAAAGTACAGTGTGGGACACAAGGACTCTGCTTGAAACCTCAGAGGAGGATACATATTCTCCAAAAATCTTCCAAAGAATGAGAGACTAGATGTGGTGAAGAAGAGTTATTCAGAAAAGGATACTACATTATTTTTTTAAGATTTTTTTTTAATCTTGACTAGTATTCATAAAGCAACAGTAGTATGATGCTTTTATTTTTCAGTTTACATTTCTACTTAAGGTATAAGTAGTAAATCTACTCAGTAAATCTACTAAACATATGTCTAATGAGGGAGGAAATAAACACATCTCATAATGTCTAGCCATTTGTGATATTTTCTAATCTGTAGTGCAGTATATTTGTTGTTTTAATTTCTTTTTTGTTGGCTTTTAAATTAAGAAAAAGCATTTTAATATGCCCATATTAGTGCTTTAAAGATATAAAGAAATGCATCCATGGATGTTTTTTCAGCTCTTAAATGGATGGAATTTACTAAACAGCATCAATTACAAAAGCGAGTGTTTCAATAATGATTAAAATACAGCCATATATCTGTTTCTTAATGTATTTTTTTCTGGATTGTTCACAGGAAGACTTGAGTACCAAGTGCCTGTACTAGGGTATTTATCTCTAAATATTCATCATGAGTTAACTTACCAAATCATTGCATGAGTTAGAAACATTCCCAGATATTGCTAGCATCCTTGGTTTTCACTGTTGATGCTTGTTTTGAGAATAAATGTCAGAAAAGTAAGCAGGTGTTGAAATTGATCCTTTTGGCATAAGTAAGAATAAGCCTTATACTTAACACATTAAAATAGTCTAAGAACATAAGAAATGCTTGTCTAGATCAGATCAAATGGTCCACCAAGTTCAGTGTCAGTAACATATAATGTTCAGGGAAGGCAGTATCTGATACTCATTTTGCTCATGCTTCTTCACGGTCATAGGATTGATGATCCTGACTGTTCACCTCAGCATCTAGCTTGCAAGCCTATCATTTACAAATTTTCAAAAAGCTGTTTGAAGCAGTTGATACCATTTACCTCCACAATCCTGTGTAGAAGGCAATTCCAGAAAATTTCTGCCCACTGTGCATAGAAATATCTTATTTCATCTCTTTTAAACTCATCTCCTGTTTGCCTCAATCACTGTTCCCTAAGTCTAGGGTCAGAGATTCAGGTAACTAACAGTTTCATGTTCACCTTACCCACTGCGGTAATGAATTTGAAACTATGATCTCTCCTCATTCTTCTTCTCTGCAAACTGAAGGCTACACAGTACTTTTTATTTCTTAATTTAAGGAGGTGAGATGCTCTTCATCATGTCAGTTGTCCTCTTTGTGCTTACTCAATCTCCAAGATAGCCTTTTTGAGATACAGAGAGCAGTATTACATGTACAACTACCAAAACAAGCAAAAACCCAAATCTTTCAAGAGAAAACTGCTAATATGTTCTCTCTCTCTCAGGAAAGAAAAACAAAGGATGAAAGAACAGATTATATTTTTTATTCACTGTACTTAATGCTGGAATTTGACAGCACTGAGTGGGTTTGAGGAAGAGAACATAATAGAAGAGAAATCAAGTTTTTAATTTGCCATAAAACTGCTACAAAGTGTGATTATGTGGTTATTTCAATTGCATATAGCAGTTCTTTGTCGTGGGTAGGCAATATATGATTACTTGCACAAGCAGCAAAGCTGCAGACCTTGTGGTTAATCTGAATAACCCTCTTTCTTTTTCTGTGATAACTGCTAGTTATTTTGCCACAGAAAATTTTGGGATCAGACTCTATCAGGCAGCAATAGAAAGTGTATCTTGCACTCCACTGCAGAATAATAGTTCAGAGAGAGCCTAAATTGCCAGGATATCAAGAAGGGTTTTTAGTGTTAAGAACGACTATTTTCCTCAGAGACAGAGACTAGTGTTTCTGAGGCTACAGTATCTGATAAAAGTCAAAAAAGACTCATACACTACTCAAAGTAATAGTTGCTGCTTTGGAACTGTCATTAGAAAGTCATTGACATTCTACGCCTACATAAAAAGTGTATCTGATAAGTTTAATTAGATGGTAAATAATTTCTAGCATTAATAAAATATGATGTGTTCACATAACGACATGATTTTATTTGTGTGGTGTTAGTCTGAAAAAGCAAATTGTTTCACTCATAATTATGAGTGTTTCAGCATTGTTGAAAAAGAGAAAAAAGCATCAAAACCAACAACAAAAACTTTTCCAGTTTTCTTTCTTCATGCATGAAATTTTCAGCAAGACTTTTGCTTTATTGCAACTCTCTCATATCAATATGCAGAATGTTCCTTGTAACATACCTTTAGCCTGTATGTTAACAGATGAGTGTGGAAACTCTTGCTGGGTGATAATAATGTTTGGTCTTGTTATGTGGCAGGGGCCATTGTGCCCAGTTTCCTGAATGCATTTTGGCTGTTTTACTTCTGAGGCATATGTATGAATCTTTTGTCATAGGTAATCTAGTGTCTGTTGTGCTTAGGTAGTTTTTCTTGGCTTTTACATAACCTTCATATGCTTTCTGACATGTATTTTACTCAGTTTGAACCAGAATCTTGATGCTTACTGTTTTAATATTCTTCTTTTCATCTTAATCAATATTAATAGGATAGGTCTTGATTTTCTCCTATACTGAAGAAAAGATACAAAGGGGACCTTTCTTGCTATTTTTTCCTTAGTTCTTACAGAGGAGCCAATTCTGAATCACACAGGAAGCTGCTGGCAAGGTCTAATTGCTAGTCCACCTCACAAAAGGCTACGGTAAACCATTTCCAAGGCTACCTGTGGTTTCCAGTTCCACTCTTTAAAGTGGTTGGTTAGTATGATGTGCTTGGTAGAAGGGGCGTTCACTTTTAAGAGATGGTATCCTTCATGTAAAGATGTTAAAAACAATTTAAAAAAGGAATATTTTTATCTTGATACTTTGTAATAAAGTAAAAGATGGCTACACCAGAGATGGAATACAACTGCTTGTTCACAGTGAGTGGATTTTTGATTCAGAATATCTCTGGATATAAGACAGGGGTCACATTCATATTTCCTGCATATCAACAAGCTGGTGGCATAGTCGCTGCTGTTATAATTTATTACAGATCTGAAGAAATGTTATATCTCTGCAACAGAGAAAAGGGAAAAGAAGGTCTGAATGTCTATGTGTTCCTGCTGTCTTTTTTCCCCCCCTTTAAATATACATTTTTTCATTATCTAAAATTCTATTTTGTGACCTGTAACCTCATCTGTTTTCAAGGGCACTTCAATTTAAGAGCAGCAGTAGCAGCAACAGGAATAGCAGAAGTGGCAGCAGCAGGGATTCTGCCTGTGTACCTGTGAAAAGTAACGAAAGGGATAATTGTGGCTCCATACCTTTGCTGTAATTGAAAACCTAGTATAGCGCCTTTTCCATTTTACGTCATTGCTTGAATTCAAGTCATTGTACAGGATCTAGAATAATGTCTAATGTCCATTCACCAGTTTGAAACCTAGCATTAAAGTTAAAAGAGAGAGCGATTAGATATATTCAATTATTGTGGAAGCAAAGAACTGTAATTATAAATTTCAGTAATGAAAAGTACTTAATGCCAAATATTTACTTACTAGTTCTGTCAATTAGATTATCCCCAATGAGGTAGAAAACAAGTAACATGGTAACACAATGGTCCAGGTAATTTATGCTGAATTACAATTGAAAATCTTTTTATTATAGTAATTGCAATAACATGGAAGTAAAATGGCTAAAGCTGTTCCATCCACTGACAAAGCAGAACCTTAAATCTGCAAAGTATAGAATATTTTCACTTTCTCCTGTCTTAACTGCCAACAAAGGTATGTAGTACATGATACAGTACTCTTATTTGATAATAACTTGTCTTATATGGCATGGTTTTCAAACTTCCTTAACTTTCTTCTGGTGATTTGGTAACTGAGTTTCTACTCAGCATACAAATGAACAGAAACACAATGAGTTTAGCCATTCTAAATGCATCTGAACTAAATGCTTATTATTTATCATCACTTGTGCAGCTATAAAGAAAGGGCAATTCTGTAAAAAGATACCGATTATGAGTTTGATCAGTATGTTTGCTGTCTGATAAGAAACTAAAGACCCAGGACACCCAGTCTTCTAGCAACTCGTACGTGGTTATCAGTTGACTGCTGATTTCAGAGTAAAACCTATGTGGATGTTCTGCAGTGACGAATCCATAAAGTCCAGCTTTGTCCCTGTTAGTACTTACTTTGATGTATTTCAGGTAAAATTAATGCATCTGCTGTGGGATTACCTCCTTGAAAATTAGAGGGAAAAATCATCTTTGTATTTAATGCATGGGAGTGGAGAGAGGTATTTTCATATTTTGCAGCAACAGGCAAAATAAGAAATGCAGAGAAATAATCTTCTAGGGCATGAAATAATAAGGAGCTATCAACAATCATACTTATCCTCTTCTACCTTAATGAAAAGTGACAAAGCCCTGTTAATGTTTTGTCTTTGTTTATTGTTGTTGCTATTCTGTGCGTATTCCTAGTATTTGTAAGGAGAGTAACATTTATTTAGACTATTCATTGAAATAAAGAAGGAGAAATAAGGAAAAAGTGAGGAAATGAAATATTTTAACATAAACACAGATTAAGAAAATACTAAAAAAGCTATGACCTTCCAGATGTAGCTATTGGATAGATGAAAAGTTAACTAACATTACAAAGAAATGCAAACAACACTATGGCAGAAGTTACATGCTTTTTCTAAACTTGGGGTGGAAAAAAGTATTTCCTCTTTGGGTTGTTGAAATACCACTGGTATCTACTTCAAAAGATTGTATTCAATAGACTTCTAAAAAGGGCATGAAAAAAAATTACTTCTTTTATTCCAAAATTTACAATTGAATAAATAGTCATAAAGATTTGTGGTAAGTATTTCAGAGATTATTAACTGATTTAAAGTAAATAAAAAATATTAAGTCAATAAGATGTGTATACCAGACTGTCTGCAATCCAATACATCTGAGTGTTTGGTTATCTTGAACATTTTCAGTATCTACTACTTACCCTGGAATCTAATGTTTCATGTTCTTCCAAGCCATTTTGCCTCTCTTCATAGCTTTCTGCAAGTGGTTCCAGATAAACAGTCCCATTATGGGTCAATTCGTAACATCAAAGGTACCTGTCTCACAGCAACTACTTCCTAAAATTACTCGGCAGAGTGCACAGAATTTCAAGTTACTGGACAAACAGTTGACCCCTAATCAGGACTTTTCGATAGTGGTGGTAAAAGTGTGATGGTGAAAACTTGTATGGTTGTACTTGCATTTTATATCTACTTACTTGGTTTTATTAAGATAAGGAAGCTTGTAAAATAATGGCATTAATACTGCTGTCTTTGAGAACTAGTCTTCTGTTGTCATAGATCATAAAAATGGGGTTAAGTTTTTGACACATCTTGTAATTTCTATCCTAAACATCCTAGGAATGTTTCTAATTGAAATTCACAAGCAGTTTTGCTACTGAAAGATCTTATGGATAAGTAATTTTTTCAAGTTTCTTCTGGGCAGGCCAAAGAAAATAATTTCCATTGCCATCAGAAGGTGGTGCTTCCACCTTTCATCTACATCAGGCAGCACTGTGAAGAGAACAAAACAGAAATTCACATCTTGAGCTAAAAACTATAAGATTTGGGACATAACCTCCAGACACGTTAAAGATACAGTTTTCTTATGGAAATGTCTTTTTTTTTTTTTTTTTTTTTGGGGGGGGGAGGAAAGTTATCTTTTGGAAATGTTATCTTTTCATACAGCTTGCTAGACAAATTGATCAGATGCATCCAAAAAGTGAACTGACCTTCAACGTGTACCCTTTGAAGTTATTGTGATGAATGAATAATAGAGTTCTTCAGAGAGAACCTAGTTTTGACTAGTAGAAGCGTATATAAGAGATTTTTCCTTGAACTTAAATTCTACAATTGAACACTTACGGATATATGCATAAGATGGAACTGTCTATGAAAATTTCCAGTTTCTCTACTCCAAAGTGAAATAGATAACCTTCACACAAAAAAGCTTGAAACTAATCCTATAGTATGCTGCTAAACAGCCTTATATAAGGATCAGATTAGGGATTTTCATACTGGTAAAAGGTTAAGCAAATCTATATGTTGTTCATATTTTTAATGTATATCTTTAACTAGCTGTAGCATCACCAGAAATGCTGGTTTGACTTGCCTCTGTTTGACTGCATTGGATGACTTTACTTTTGATGTACTTGTAATCATCTCATAAGTGATGAAAATACTGAAGCATGTGAATTTCAGGCTCAAAAATCACACAGATTCCCTGCTTACCTCAAACAAATTTGCAAGCAGATTATCACTAATCAGAACTTTAGAATTTCTGTTAATTAAAATTTTGTAAATTAAAGGGACTTCATGGTGACATAGTAGAATTCTAAGCTAGCAGGATGTTTATCTTTGCAACCAGAAAGTGCTGAAAGTATTCTGTATTACATCTTATAAGTCCAACACTGGTTTGTAACTCACTGTTAATAATGATTATGTACAAAAGGGCTATTTTTGTTTACTTTCACTGTACGAATATAAGTAGAATCTTCTTTGAATACAGGGCTGGTGTTTTCCAATTGAAATCTTGGTGAAGATCAACACAAGTATTTAATGGAAAAATGCCTTTTAATATGATTCTTCTAAAATCATTATAAATCAGAGAGGATAATGTGTTTATGAAGTTGTGGCTATTAGCAGATGTAGAGCTTTGATGAAGAGCAGCAAACCAGAATAACAAACCCATGTGAAGAACAAATGTTTCTATCTTAAATTACCAATTCAGCATTACCAGGACATTTTTACTTCCTTAATTTTAATTTAGAACTTATTTTTTCTAGACTAAGTTTTCATTTACTGAATTTGTTTTTATGGTCCTGTCGCAGGCCGGTACCGGGGGGTACCGGCTGTCAGGATGTTTCGGCGACTCCCCCCCCTAATGTGGAGAGGTTTGTTAAAAAGCCCGAGCGTCCACCTCTCTCAGAGGAACGGCCGCTGTGGGTCCGTTTCTTAGAGGGTAGACTAAAGTACCCTCCCACCACGCTCTCAAATTGTTACCGAGGCCAATGTTTAGTTTTGCAAATTAATCAGTTTATTAATGGTCAATACAAACTAAGGGATCAAGGTTCAGGAGAGGTTGGCTAGGTATATATTGGAAAAGGGATTCAAAGGCACTATGGTCTATAAAAGGCACACTCTGGAGGAGAGGTGTAAATCAATGGAGTGAAAGGGTAGGAGTTGAGCCTAGTAAGAAAGTTAAAGTGTGTGTGTGTGGTGTGTGTGTATTTACCCTCCTTCCTTGCGTAGCGCAGTTCTCGAAATGTGCTGGCAGGCT
>NW_009970716.1:5169555-5185287 GCF_000747805.2 Chaetura pelagica
CAGCGGCGTTGAGGCAGGTTCAGGCGCTGCAGCGGGGTCTTGTCCCAAGCAGGCGGAGAGAGAGCAGAGCAGATCCTACTCTCTTTTTATGGATCAGAGACCATTGTTCCAAAAAGTACCACTGTCTGAATTAGCCAATCACCATTGGCCAGGTACATATTCCGTTAGAGGCAGTTGTTAACCTATTGTCTATTTTTCTGCCAGTTATTATAACCCTTATGCTGCTTCTTTGCTATGCACTTACCTGGTAGGGCAAGAGGCCTGCTCATTCTGTCCTTGAGTGAATCAGTGGAAAGGCGTCACTCTTGTTTTGCTGACTTGAAAAACATTTTTTGTTTAGTCTTATGTGGGGGGAAAGAAGATGGACCGTTCCCCACAGGTCCTTTCAGGAAACTAACCTAAAAAGAAGAAAAAAAAAAAAAAAAAAAAGCAAAAAGAAAGAGAAAAATAAAAAAAAAGTAATAAGGTTAGGTGAAAATTAGTCTCATGAAAGACTGGAGGAAAGCAGAGAGAAAAATAAAGAATACCAAAGCATCTTGTAAAGATGTATAGTAGTGTCCAAGTGCTGATAAATTGCTGTCTACGTGATTAAAAGCACCCTTCAGTGTTCAGAGATGTGTAAAGGGGGTGGGATCTGGCTGACATTCATTTGTTGAAGTGACTATAACCCACCAGTCCTACAGAGCCGTAACAAGAACAGGTGTAGTCCTGTGGTGTACCTAACTACAACAGAGGTAGGGTAATATCAATACAAGTACAAACATTTGAGACCCTGACAAGAAACAACATATTTTTGGAAAGGATTCTCTAATTTATTCAGGGGATGGGTCTTGGTGCTCTGCAAGGTAGTTTTCTGACCTTTTCCCTAAGTTTCCTATTTCTTAGTGTACAGTAATGTGTTGCGGTAGCTGTAGCTGCACTCTGTGTCTGAGTCAGGAGCTCTGGCCTTTAATCTTTTTATTCACCAAAAAAAAAGAAAAAGTTTTATGTGTAGTGACGATTTACATCTTTCAAGGCTTTGATTAAATACCATTTTTATTACTTATATACGAATCTTAAAATAATTTGGTTCCCCTACTTTATCTTCAAGCACCTTCACTGCTATTTGATGAGGAAGATTATTTTTTTCTTTGATATAATGAATAATGAAACAAATGCACCTTTTTAGTTGCAGGAGTGATTATCATACATTATTTTATATTTCCTGGTGGTTTTGTTCATAGTATTTGAACTGTCAGTATGGAGAAGTATAATTTTGTGAGATTTGCTCGCAGCTGATATTTTTTACTGAGCTATGGTGGTTTCGTTATGCACCTGAGTATGTCAGTGTCTCAATTTTAAAGCAATTGAATGTTATGGTATATCCTTTCATATATCTCCAAACTATCTAGATGTTACAGTAAAGGCTGACCCAAATTCATCCTTAGGAAGATGATTGAATCTGCTGGAGAAAGCAGGGCAGTCCATGGAGAGCTTCCTTCCTGTAGGATGGGATGAATCAGCCTCTGGAGGGGTCTGTTTGATTATCTATAAGGGGATCTAGACAAATAACATATACTAGGCCACTACTTTTCTTGGATACATTACAAGATGATTTTAGACGCCTTCTGTTTAAGTCAGCTTGTGCATAGATTTTCTCTATAAAGCAGTGGATGATGATCAGAAAAAAAGACTAAACAAAATAAATTTTGTGAAGCTTTTGTTCTGTTTGTGTGGTGTCACTCCACTGCACAAAGTTAAAAAAAAACTGAAGTGCCATTACGAGTCTTAACAACTGCTTTTCAGTCTGACTGGGCTGAAACTTCAAAATGAAAAAAAGGAAGCTAAACTGAAGCCTGTACTCCTCATTACCAGTGAAAAATATGCATGTTGCAACATAAAACAGAATAGCGTCAACAGTTTCAGCCGTGTTCTGTGTGAGAGGAACGTAGCAGGATTTTATGCGTATTCCCTGTTTATTTAACACGTTTCTCTCTCTTGCTACTATTTGTACAATATTAGACCTCATGGTTATGTTGGCTTTTCTGTTGCCTTCTGGAAGTGGGTAGGTGTTTTGACCTTAGAACATGTTGAAATTACTAAGCTTTACTTTCAGCATCCTCTGAGAACTCAAACGTTGCAGCACCACGAAGTGAAGCTGGCAGGAATTCAGATTTATTGCATTTGTTGTAATGTATAGTGTGGATAAGCTGATATATTAGTGTGTTATGTTTATAAAACTGATCTTAGTGTCCTTGTTCTTACAGCAACGGAAATAACTAATATAGCCCCTATTTTTATGAAGGATAATAAGGAAGACCCAGGGAGCTACAGGCCAGTCAGTCTCACCTCTGTGCCTGGCAAGATCATGGAACAGATCCTCCTGGAAAATCTGCTGGGGCATATGGAAAATAAAGAAGTGATAGGTGAAAGCCAGGAAGGCATCACTTCAGGCAAATCATGTCTGATCAATTTGGTGGCCTTCTACAAGAAGGCTACAGATAGGGTGGCTAGTGGAAGAGCAACAGAAGTTATCTACCTGGATTTGTGCAAGGCAGTTGACACTGTCCCACGCAACATCTGGGTCTCCAAACTGAGATGCTATTGCTGATGATACCAAGCTATGTGGCGTAGCTGACACCCTAGAGGGAAGGGATGCCATCCAGAGTGACCTTGACAGGCTGGAGAGGTGGGCCAATGCCAACCTCATAAAGTTCAACAAGGCCAAGTGTAAGGTCCTGCTCCTGGATCAGTGCAACCCCAGGCTGGGGGGAGAATGGCTAGAGAGCAGTACCAAGGAAAAGGACTTGGGGGTGGTAGTAGATGAGAAGCTCGACATGAGCCACCAGTGTGCCCTGGAGCCCAGAGGGCCAACCACATCCTGGCCTGCACCAAAAGAAGTTTGGCCACCAGGGCCAGGGAGGTGATTCTGCCCCTCTACTCTGCTCTGGTGAGGCCACACCTGGAGTACTGTGTACAGTTCTGGTGCCCTCAGCACAAGAAAGACACAGATCTGTTGGAGAGGGTCCAGAGAAAGGTCACCAAGATGTTGAAAGGACTGGAGCACCTCTTCTATGAAGACAGGCTGAGGGAGTTGGGGCTATTCAGCCTGGAAAAGAGAAGGCTCCACGGAGACCTTATAGCAGCCTTCCAGTACCTGAAGGGGCTACAGGAAAGCTGGGGAGGGGCTTTTCACCAGAGAGTGTAGTGGTAGGACAGGGGTAATGGTTTTAAACTGAAAGAGGGGAGATTTAGATTAGACATCAGGAGGAAATTCTTCACCATTAGAGTAGTAAGGTGCTAGACTAGGTTGCCTAGGGAGGTTGTGGAAGCCCCCTCCCTGAATCTGTCTAGGTCCGGTTGGATGAGGCTTTGTGCAGCCTGGTCTAGTGTGAAGTGTCCCTGCTCATAGCTGGCAGGTTGAGACCTGATGATCTTTAAGGTCCCTTCCAACCTTAATCATTCAATGATTCTGTGATTCCATAGGAACAGTATTCCTTGGTTTGTTTATGGTGATATATCCTCTGTCAATAAAAAGCTCTTGGTATTCAAGGTAGGTTAATTTTGCTAGAACTGAAATTCCTTTTCACTGGTAGAAACAGCATACAACACTGAAAGAGAAAACTAAATAAAAACCAATTTATTCTGACAGAGACCTAGTAGCTCACTCTGAGAGAAAGAGAGAAGTGTCTTGTAACAAGGTGGCAGCTGACAAAGGGGAAGTTGGAATGACCCCTCATCATACCCCTTCTGGCTTCCTGTGTGCTGACAACAGAGTATTGCTTCTCCTTGGGAAACCCTGGCTGGCCTCAGGTCTAGAGCAAGCCCTTCAGAAAAGAAGGTCCTTAGCACATGATGGCTTAGAGGTAAAGCCATTAGCTCAAGTATCTTTGGAGAAACCTAGTTTAATCTCAAAAAAAAACAAGAGTACAGGTGCTCTGAAAAGGTATGCCCTATAACAAAGATGCCCCTAAACTTGGAGTAAGTTTCTTCTGCTGGATGTAAGATGCCTATTAGTATAGTTTGTGTAGTAAAAATTCCTCGCAATACAGAAATTACAATATAGGATGATACAGGATTAAGGATATATCCTTAATACGTATTCCCAGCTTTTCTGTTTGCTCAGCAATGATACTTGCACATTATTACAAGTGCATATATGTATACATAAACACAGTAATAAAACTGTACCAAGATATGACATGATTAAGCAACAACTATTAAAAGTAAATGGGGAAATAAATGTATGGCTACCAGATCATGCTGAACCAGATTGTATTGTTGACAGTGGTACTCATACATAGTGAAATCTAAATTTTTCCAGCTCTCCTAAAATAACACACAGACACACGAAGAAAAAAAGCAGTAGAAGACATTTTCTCCACACAGTACCAAGGTTTGCAAAAGCAATTCTGGCAAAAATGGGCTCACTGAAAAAATGTGAAACTGGAGATAGCAGGGGACTTTATGCATGAGTTCTCAGAAGTTGCTTCATGCTGACAGAGTGGGAAACAGGGGAGGGATGACAATTTGAATAGAGGAAAGGATTTCATGTTTCAGTAGAAAAGAAACAGGGACAAACTAGGTGGATTTTAGTGGACACTGTCTTCCATACCATATGGTCCAGTGCAGCAGAAGTGTAATTGCCTGCTGACTCTGGCCGTGCAACTGGAAGCACTAAATAGTAGTGGTGTTTGAGAACTGATAGGCATCAGCACAAGTTTCAGTCAACAAGCCTCAGGTCTCACTAAAGCCAATCCCAGGCCAATCCCAGCAAGGGATTTTAAAACTGCCTGTGGCATTTTCAAATCAATCCATCAGTCTGCAGGTAGCAGTGTAAGGAGTGCAAAGTCAGCACAATATCTGTTCCAACCATTGACAGCTCTGCTAGTACATTCTGAGCAAGCCACAAGCAATTCAGAAGTCCTGTGAGGGAAGATTCACAATAAATGAGTCTGTTTTGAAGAGGTTGAATCATTGTTGCAGGAATCAGGATAAAACAGTGATGCTTGAACAAGGAATAATGCCTTATAAAATTAGGTGCATGGGAAAAAAATTGCATACAGATCACTGTAGCTTATGATAACATTAATATTCAGAGAAACCTTTCATTTTTCACATGGAATCTAAAGCTAAGGGAAGAAGTGTAATATAAGTCTAACAAACTTATTTTCTTCACTGTTGCAATTATTATTTTTTACTTTTTTTAATCATGCAGAGAAAAAAGCCAACATTTTAGAGCAAACTTAATTAATCCTGTAAGGTAAGACCTATCACTGAAATCTCTCTCTTCTTTGCAAAGGGAATCCTAGCGCAGGTGAACAGGTAACTAGTTCCTACTGAGCTTGTGATAATGTGCTCTGGGATAACATAGTAAGATATACATTAGAACCAGATTTAATAACAGTATTGAAGCAACAAGCTGTCGTCTGTAGTGGTGCTTTCCCATTAAGAAATCTGTGAAGGTGAATTAAAAAAAACAGATTTTCTTATCTGAAAACATGATAGTCAATCCACAGTGCAAAAATACAGGTACTGAAAGGACAAGATTTATTGCAGAAAGGATTCTGTGTATGTTAGTGGTTGAAAACACCTAAACTTCTCCATATACCTTCAGAGGTCCTTTCCAACCATGGTAATTCTGTGATTCTCTGATTTCCAGGAGTCCTTTGGCAGACATCTGGTTTGTTTCTGCTCTATGAGTGTACATTTCATTAGTTTTTTCCAGTGCATATGGGATTTCTTTTCTTCTTAACATCAAGCAGACAAACAGCCAATCCAAAAGGAGAAATATTTCAAAGATCTCTCTTGTGCTTCAGGTTTTTCTTTCTAGGCAAAATCCAAACAAAATTGATAATATTTGTCTTCAAAGTCTTTTTCCATGTCTTTTTTAATGGAATGTGGTTTCACTCAGCATTTTTGTTCTTGATGGCCAGCTTCTACCTGATTAGCACACTGATAAATAGAACTTTAAATTTAGAAATACCTTCCAGTATAGAAAATGCAACAATAAATATAAGGTATTTTCTTGGACAAGTTCCATATTAAAACAAATGTTCATAACTAAAATAACATGTTAGGAGACCCTGTTAGTCATACTCAGCAGAACTGTGGTTACTGCGATCTCCTAAATCAAGCCTTAGTGCCCATTTTCATTCCATTGGCTTTAATGCTTCTGAAACTGCAAAGCTTAAATTTGCAGAAATAAAGCTACACAAAAATAATATTTTTGCTATATGTACTGCATTACATTATTTCCTGACACTAGTATTAATGTCTGTGCAAATAATCCAACCAGACTAAAGAAGAAGCATTAAGATATAAGTAGAATAGTGTCAATTAGTCCCTGACAGTTCCTGAAAATGTAATTTGGAGAACAGTGAACAGATTATCATTAAAATTGCTGAAGGAAAAAAAAATGCAGCTTTTAGGTAAAAAGTGTTGGCACTAAATTCACCTGTTACCTGACATAAAACCCATATGGTGTTCAGAGAAGAAGGGATTAAGACACCAGAAAATTAAAAAAGCATGATTGTTTTAGAAAAGCATGTTTGTTTTCTCTGTTATGCGTGTGTGTATCACCATTTTAAAATATCTTGCTGATTTTTCACTTAAGCTTTTTGTTCTGCATATTTTAAAAGACCCCTAAGGCTGTATGGTTGCCTGCATGCATGTCTGCTTGCATTTTACTGAGAGCTTTATATTATGTTGTTCTTTATTACCTGTAAGATAAAAATTTTGGATAATCCCATAGTGTTTCAGGGTTTTTTTAACATTTTGTGGTGTTTCCTTGTTAGTTCCCCACAGCTTGTTCAACTTAATTTCCATATTGATTTTGATCACATACACTTCCTCTAGTCCGGGGTGCTAGGACTTCATAGAATTTTATCCTTAAAACACTCAGCATGGAGTATTTTTTTAACCAGAGCAGAAAATGAAAGGTAAGAATTAGAAAGAAGTTAAAGAAATTATATTTAAATGTACAGCTTATGTCAAATCTAATTCTTTCTCTAGTCCTTTCCATACTAATTGTGCTATGAACTGCATAATTTTGAAGAACATAGTATTTTGTTCCATAAAATAAAATAAAAATAAATCTCAGAATGTTACTGTAGGTACATTTTTTTCTGTATATAGCTCTGTTAAAAAATGAAGGAAAAAACCTTTAGTGTATTTGCAGTTTTGGAGTATTTAACATGTAGATGATGATGAAGATTCCATGATGGTTTTGGCATCATCCACAGATTACACTAAGCCCTTGTACTAAAATCAGCTGTTCAATACAGAAAAAACTCATGCAGTCATTTTCAAGTGGTTGTCTGGGCATCACCCACTATTGCCTACAATATTGACTTGGCAGGTCTGGAAAAGAACTTGGTTTCCATGACTTGTTCATAGAAAAGCATCGCTTTGTGGATGACCAATTTCTGATTTCTCTGGGAAAAAGCATGGTCTGAGACTTCGATAGTTCCAACAGATTGGGCATCTTGGGCATGGGTATCAAAATGAGTTACTCTCAACAGCCATGCCCTCAAATACATAGATGTTTTGATTTTTTTAAAGCCATTATTGTTCAAGGGTCATGTATAAGAATGGAACTATGCACTTCCATACACAGCCAAATGTGTGTGTGCAAATGTACTCCATGCAGGAGGAGCTGTTCTGCATCTACTGCTGACTCTGTGCTAAATTCAGTGATTTGCAAAATCCAAATGGTACAATGTTGGAATGAAAAATCTTCTCAAACCAGCTATAGCTACATTGCCTCAGAGACCTGTTCAGGAGCAGCTAGTGCAAAAAATGCGGCATAATAATAGCACTTACTGATACGTTATTCTTTTCCTTTTCAAAGCACTTTACAAACATTAACTAATTAATTAGTATGTATAACTCATCATTAGACAACATTTCAAGAACACAGTATGTAATTCTCTAATGGCTGTTGCTAAGAAGTCTCTTTGAGAGGCACTCCACAAGGTTAATGCTTAGTGTTGGAGGGATCATTAGCCCAGTTTTCTAGAACAGTTGCTCTTGTATATATTTAAGATATCCCATGTACTAATGATTTTTTACAGATTTATGGCTTTTAAGTAGGGATTTTACATACTGTGTATTTTCTAGATAAATTTCTGGAGGAACGTATATTTTTATGTAACTTTTCCTATAATTTTACAGAGATTTATTTGCGTTCTACATTGTACAGTCTGTAAGAAAATAAGCTAAGCAAGGAGCAGAAAGATAGGGATGCTTCATGTGGTTCTTTTGAGAATTATCTGGTATGAATCAGAAAATAAAATATCTGATTGCAGTCTTGTTGCTTTCTGACAGCTTTCTGAAATACTTTTTAGAAACATGCTTCTTTCAGTCATGAGGAAAAAAAAAATATTTCTTAAGCTTCTATCTAGGAATTAAGTTAATACTTTACCCTTTAAAATGCCACAAAACAATAGTGTGCTGAAGGTGGGACATGACACCATCTAAGTTATCAATCTTTTACTGGTATTTAATTAGGTTTACAGGAGATGCTGGAATATTTTGTTTATATTTATTGTCATTGAGAGAAAAATGTGTAAAATCTGTAGGTGTAAATGGCTATTATTTCAATTAAAAATAAATCCATTTTGAGTTTTCACTGAAAAAAAAACACAAAACAAACACCCCCAAAAGCAATTCCCTTGAGTTATGTCTAATTCATTTTTTATTAATAGTGCCAAGGGGCTTTAAATCAGTGAGAGGCGGGATCTGTACCTCCTCATGGTTTGAGCCTGAGTTTTCCCACCTCAGGAATGAGTTGATTGCTCCAAAACTGAACCAAAGTGAGAACTGCAGGTTAGGATGCATGAATGATTAGGTGCAGAGGGAGCCAAGCAGAGCTGACTTTGTAATCTTGTGCTAACTTCAGCTGTACTAAATCCTCCTGGAGGAGGCTTTGTTTTCTTGTGCACATTATCCTTTCCTGAGAGGAAGATTGCTTACAATCTTCCATCTCACTAGAAAGTTTTCCTACCCCCCAAAAATAAACCAATTCCAAGTGAGTGACTTGATAAGCATCTAAAACCACTTTATTTTATGCTTCAGGAAAGAAAACAAACAAATGCATACATTTTTATCAGGCAATACTAAAGATACAAAATCAAAACTCATACATGTGTTTGCGAAGCTAAACATCTGAACCACTGGGTTCTTTAATTAAGTTCTTTAGATGATGATTTGAAAAAATAACAAGCAGGGTCTTTTCCTTTTTCTTTCTTTGCCTTTTTTCCTTGGTAGCTTTTCCCCTTTCCTTTTCTTTCTTTCCCTTTCCTTTACCTTTTTTAATTTTTTTTTTTTTCCTCTCCTATTTATTTTTTTTAAGGGAAAAAGAGGTGGTAAAAAGTCTAAAACTGACCCATATTTAATTACAAAATTATGGTATCATGATTAATACCCTCTCCCCGAAGTTCTTAGTTTGGAGTCCCTGCTTCATAGCTAACTCACTTCTCAGTTCTGTCAGAACCAAGGACAGCCATCACACTTTGGAAATAAGCATTGTTTCAGCATGATAGTCCATTACATTAAAGGTTTAAGAGATTATTTAATTAATAGTACCCACCATTTCATCAGAAACAGCAAAAAAATAGTATCCAATTCATTAATTCATAGTATTTTTTGTAGTAGCATTTCTCACAATGTTCCAATTAGCTGCTAATGTACATGTCACAAGTATTAATGTAAGATTTGCACTGTAACTCATCACTGGTTAACTGGACCATCATTTTAAAGTGCTACAGGAATTGTACAAAGTAGTTGTCTTTTGCTTTCCGCTGTGTTTAATTTATGCTCATTACAGCTTCCAAATATATTTTTTTGCTGCATGTGCAAATGTTATAATCATCTATTATTTAATAAATTGAAATAGTCTTTTGACAGTGAAAGACTGAAGGAAAAGAAATAGGATACATGCTCAAGTAATGCAAAATGATCTTAAAGAGAGGAAAATATTCTTACCTTCCACTTATTTTTTAACTAATAAAAATAAAAACAAACTCCTGTTACAGCAGTGCTTGGAGGTAATCAAAACTGCAGTTAAAGCCAGAACAAAAAACAGCCTAACAATAAAAAAGAAAAAAAAAAGGCAGTGAAAATATTCATGTAGAAAACCAGAGAACTATCTCACCTTTCAAAAAAAAAAAAAAAAAAATTCAAAACTCTCCTTATGTCCCAAAATGACTTTGGGGCACATACTCATGAGTAAAAATTTCTAAATCTACATGTCCCTTAGATAGCTAACAGACTGAAAGTTATTCTGGTATGCACCACATAGCATAATTTTCAACATTCCAAAGATAATACTACTCTGTCAAATGATATTCAGACATGTCCCCTCTTGATGAATGTTGCCAGCTGATTAGAATGTGAAGGTGTTTTTCTCTGAAAAAAAATACGAGAATAGTCTTGAAGAAGTCTCAGTAGGCTAGAAGGATGTGCAAAAAATGTTATGGTGCTTTTTGACTCCATGGGGTTCAAGAATTTCCACCTGGAACTGAAAATCCACTGAGCCCATACTGTGAAATCTGGATCAATTAAGCAGAACAGGTTGCATCTTAGGGAGTACCCAGCTATATGTTTTAGTGGAATAATAAAGAGATTTCCTAGGATGTGTTATCATAGCAGGTTAAAAAGACTTCAAATTTGCTTCAGAGCAACCATATCTTCCAAGATTATTAAAAATGAAGATTAATGAACTGTGATGAAGATACTAATATTGTCAACATGTCAGTTTGTTTAATTTATTTTTTTTTTTATTTTTTTTTTTTTTTAATAGTAAATATTGAGGTGTGCCTGAAATAGTCTTTAACAAGTAGAGACATAAAGCTTTGGAAGAAAAGTGAAGATCTAAAGTTTCACATTGATTTTTCATTTTTTCTCTTTTTCTTTTCTTATAACTTGATCCCTAACTGGGACTTTGTTATTCACTGAAATTTTGAGTTTATGGCTATGGGTTCATGGCATGAAACCAGCATCCAGATATGAGGCAGAAGGCATTCTAGGGTACCAGTTGTTTTAATATAACCTCAGTTCTTGTAACTGCTCTGGACAGCTACTTGGGTTCAGCTGTAGAAGCAGGTGTAATTCTACCATCACCAGAAATTAATATTTTTTATCTTCTGCAGACAGAATAAATGATTCTGTGTTTTTTTTTTTTAAATGATACATTCTTTTGACATATAATGCTTCATTCATTAGGTAGCAACAGTAGTGAAAGCAGTAGAGTGAACCTCGTAATCTATCAAGAATTGAAACTTGTAGAATTCTCACAAGAAGTTCTTTAAATGGTTCGTTTCACTGTTTAGACAAGGAGAAACATTGCATTATGTGTGACATTTTGTTAATGAAAGAAGAAAGAAATAGGGTCCAGAGTTTCTGGGGAAAAGCTTAACCTGTATCAAAGTGATTAAAAGAAATCATAGAAAGAAGTGACTATGCAATGCACATTTAAGCTAATCTGCTTTTGGGGGCTGGATGATGACTTAGCTGCAGTGCTAAGTCTGATTACTTTGGAATGCTCTTTCAGATATTTTAAATGGAATTGAAAGAACATGGATGGCTTTAAAAAAAGCTTACTGCATTTGGACACAAGCTAGTGTTCAGTTATTTAAAAAGGAAATCTATGACAAAAATCACATGGGAAAAATAATCAAATTTTATATGAACCAGAAATGAGAGAAATCTTTTATGAAGAAAGCTTAAGAATTAACAATCGCAAAGTGCCATGTGCAAAGTAAGATTAAATTGAAATAATGCTTCTTTAAGTTGGTTAGAATTACACTGATTTAGGGTAACAAAAGTTAATATAGAACTAATTTTTTCAATTCATTTATATACTGCAGATACATAACTGATATTTGAAAGAAAATCCAAACCGCAGTATAGTTATGATTAGCAAAAACAGCAGATCCAAAACTTTATGAAAAGTACAGTTACTGAACATCTACAGTTATAATTACTCTGTGAATGTTGTTATTGCCACAGATTCCTTGCAGTATCTGAAAGTAAAAAAATAAAAAGTTTATCCTTTTTAAATTGGGTATAATTGAGCACTGTAGAAAAAGTAAATATTCCTTTAGTAGATTCCTGTAAGGCAGCTTGGTATGCAATACATGCATATATGAATTTTTGGATACAAAGGTGCCTTTACTTCTGTACCCAGTGAACAATATAATTAATATTTGCATCACTAAGAGCCATAAAACCCTAACTTCCATCTTGAGGATACTATGGATGGAGGACTGGGAGAATGGATAGGAGGACTGGGAGAAATCTTGAAGGCTTTAACAATGTTGTGGCAAAGAGTTATGCTGTTTTGTGTTTCTCAATGTACCTCAAGGTACATTAACAGTGTTTCAAGGCATTAAAAGAAAAAGAAAAAAAAAAGCATATTTTTAGCTGTGAATAGTTATCCTCCATTTGCTGTTATTAAATTATTTTCTAAAATGAAATGTGAATATTCTAAAGTTGTGCACTATTAATGCAATAGAAAGACTTTTGAGGTTAGACCGATGTGCTCTGCAGATGTAAAATCATGATCTTTCTAGAAAAGTTTAGTGTTGTTTGTCTCCAGACTGAATGCTTAAAATAAAAAATGAAATTGCCCAGGCTTGAAAAACATTGCTAGAGTAGGCTAGATTTTTGCATGACATTTTAAAATTAATCTTTGGTAATGTTTCATGTGAAATATCTTAACCTTATCTGACAGCCTTCAATGAAGACAGTAATTTACTTTTATGTGTAAAACCCCTCTTACATTAGTAAGGAGAGGACTGCAAGAGATGTGTTTATTCTAAGATAATAATACTCCTGAGGGAAAAGAGACAGTTAAAGTAGTTGTATCTTGAAATGCTTCAGGAGTCTGATTGATCTGTAATCAAAAAGGTATGGATAAAATATATATGAAAGTAATAAAACACCCACAGAGAGAGACTGTCTGGGAACATTACAAAATACATGCTTCTGGAGACATTTGCTCCATAGGAAATCTTCAGCATTTCTGAAATAATATTTTTTTTTCATATCTGCTGAGAAGTTAGTGTCCAAAACTTTCAGCTCAAAACCCCTGTCCTCAAAAAAAGAAAATTAAAGTCTAGGTACAAATTAACTGTGTAATCTACACCATATTCCCACTAATTCTGAATGCAAAGAGATACCTGAACTCCTTCCATGGTTTTCAAGAGAACCAAGCCTGGACCAGCAATGTGTAAATTGGGAAATTTTGTAACTAATTTCAAGGATACCAGGATGAAATACTGATACGTTGGTTATCAGGGTGTAACATGTGTCTTATAGAGCTGTCATACTTGTTTTTTTTATCCTAGGTTGAGGTGCAAATGAAAAGCAGAATAGCATTTTATGCAATGTCATTATGTAAATTATAGCACATTTTACTTTGAATATGATTTCCTCAGAGTTCTCATAGTAAAGCAGAACAAAAGAAGGAAGGTCCCTAGTAGGTATTTTAACAGGTCATCTAACTAATTCGTGCAACAGTTTTAACTATACTGAGTTTTTCCTTCAGTTGTAATGAAAAGTTGAGTATTTGAAAATTAATGTCATGCAGGAAGTAGTGATTTGAAATATTTGCTAAAATACAAGCTATTTACACTTCTGACTTCCTTGGTGCCAAATGTTCTCATTCAGCTGCCTAAATTTTTGTTAAATCCCGCTCTAGTTTAATTAAACATTTTCAGAGTTGTGGCAAAATAAAATGTTTTTAATAGGTAAGGGTTGTTGACTTCCTTGTAGAAGATGAGAACTACCCCTGAAATATGCTGAAAGACTGTTAATACGGTTGTGTAGGCAACTGCATTTGAAGTAACATGCAGGCAGCTTGTGGGAAAGGCAACCAACAGTGTCCTGGAGTGCTGTGGCTAAGCCTGCCTTCCCCAGCAGAAGAAGGATGTGGACTGAGTTCAGTGAAGGTCCACAAAGCTGATTAAGGGGTCGGAGCATTTGTTATACAAAGAGAGTCTGAGAGATCTGGAGCTGTTTAGGCTAGAAAAAGTAAGGGTCATGGGGAAATCTTATCAATGAGTGTAAATGTCTCAAGGGAGAGTCGAGAAGATGGTGCTGGGCTTTAGAGAGTCTAGTAATTTTGTATTTGATACAAATTTGTGAATGCCAGTTCTCTTGGTCAGTATACATAGATGCTTTATCTTTTTAATGTAGCTGTTTTACTTTAAGCATGATTTTATTTTATTTTTTAAAGCTCTGTACTACATCTCAAATATCAGTTCACATGCTTGCACAAAATTTTGAAAATTAGATTATGACCATTCTGATTACAGCAGTGCTGCTTTTTCTAACCAGCTTAATACAAACAATTGGTTTGAATGGATATTTTTTAAAGGACAACTGGGTCCCTGAAATTAATGGCAGCAGCAAAAAAGCAAACATGTTTCCCATGTAGTTGTCCAGAGGGAGAAGAGACAGCTCCTGGCAAGGATCATAGTCAAGTAGTGCTGCTGACGGGGATTGCCCCTGAAAGTTTATTGTTGTTTGTTTTGTTGTGGTGTTTAGTTTTGTTTTGTTTTTTTCATTTCCAGTTGTTTTTTGTCAGTTGCTGGCAAAGATCTGTGCCAGGAAGAACAGTGTGAGAGAAAGTGCTCTAACAAAATTAGAGGTGGATGAATGCCAACATATGTCTGCTTTTTGAGGACTGAGAGAACTACTGTGTTGGCACATAATAACATAGCTTCACACCCTAAACATTTACAAAGAGAAAGGGAAAAAAGCAAGATAGCAAAAATATTATAAAGGCAGTTAACCAGTGATTTTAATATGATTTAATTTGCTAATTGAGAAAAATGCTGGTGCAGTTTACCCAGCTTGCACATGCAATTTAGTCTTAACAATCCTGCAGAAAAATAAGTGTCTGTTTGAATCATCTGAGTGTTATTAACTTGAAATCAAACTCTGATTTCTCATTTTGATAAAAACAAAGTGTAGACATTTGATCATAAACATTCAGGGTGTGTTATTTATTTAACTACATTTGATAGCATTTTTTGCCGAAGGTTGTTTCCTGTCTTCTTGGCTTCCAACATACTTTGTGAGACCCAGGCACTTTGAGATCAGTCAAGAACTAGTATGTCATATGCTTCCAAGTTCAGCAAAGAAAACTCCTCCTGTATTCACATATGCTGAGGACAACTGGCTACAGAGCATATTTGCAGGAAAGAAAAAAAAAAAAAAAAAAAAAAGCTTTGGAGGTCTGTTTGACAAGTTGAATAAGAGGCAGCAGTACACTTCTGCGTTGATAAAGGTTCACCAGGTTTTAGACTGCTTTAGCAAGAGTGCAGGCAACAGGTTAAGGAAAGACATTTTTCTACTTCATTCAGTATCTGTCAAGCTGCATCTGGAATTCCATGCTCTGTTTTGGTCCCTCTGTTAGGGACCTCTGGGAGCTATAGAAACAAACCGGAGCAAATCCAGCAGAGAGACACTAAGATGGTTTGGGGGGTGAATGATACAATATACAAGAAGAGGCTGGAGGAGCTGAGATCTTTTTCAGACTACAGAAGGAAGCACTAAGGAGAAGAGAGGTACCTAACTGCAACCGTCCACTACCTAAAGGATATAAGGAAGAATGCAGCCAGGCTTTTCTCAGAGGCACATTGGCATAAGGGCAATGATGACAATTTGCAATGAGGAAAATTCCAGTTAGATATGAGGAAAAACATCTTCACCTTGTGTGAAGGACCAGGTATTTCCTTACAC
>NW_009970716.1:5186539-5205934 GCF_000747805.2 Chaetura pelagica
GCTGCCAAAGCCCCGGTCCCAAAGTCCCGGAGCCGCTTCTCTCTGGGGGGGGGCGACCTGCGCTTGGAGTGCCCGCAGCTTCTTTGCTACCCAGCTCATCCTACCTGCACTCTGCCGTGGTGAGACAATTCCGGCTACCCCAGCTTATAGGGGAAAATATAATCCAGCCATTCGGGCAAATCCCTCCCCTCTGCTTCCCTCACGTGAATAAGATGTGTAACTAAGGTGTACCCATATATGTTTAATGTGTTGTAATCACTCCTTTTGAACCTCCTGCCCCAAATTGCTTTGTTTTCCCCACAATAAACCTTGCTGTTGTTAGAAATTTAGTAAGCACTGAGCGAGTTATTCACTCAAAAAAGTCGGGACATAAGTTCCTGTATCCTCTGTGTGAGGCGATACCCACGTGTGGATCTCTCAGCAAATCCTGATAAGTTAATACACTCCAATAAGGAGATATAATAGGTCACGAATCTTGACACCTTGGAAATTACTAAGCCCTAGAACAGATACCCTAGAGAGGTTGTGGGATGTTCATCCTTGGTGATTTCCAAAACTTGACTGTAAAAGCCCTGAGCAGCCTGTTTTAATGTGGAGGATAGGCTTCGTCTGAGGAGGCAGTTGTATTAGAAGACTTCTAGCATGAAATTTGTATTTTTATATGATGCTATATAAAAATTTCTTATCCTATGGATAATTTTACTACACTTGTGGAGATCTATTGCAATTTTTTACTTTGTTTTAAATCCAGATATTATTTTTCTCACTGTTTATTTTGGTGGTATCAGCCCAATTTTCTAAAATAATGTTCTGATTTAACTTGTTTATTACTTCAAAGCCTCCTTTGCTTTGCTGAATAAGGTTAAAACTTTAGAATCAAAGACTAAGGCATTTTGGAAAAAGCCTTTTCCACTACCTTTGTCACCAGGTCCATTGCCCCACTGAGCCCATAACCTTCCTCTTCTGACACTGTGCTTAGAGAAACCATTAATGTTACACTTCACCTCCTTCACTAGTGTTAGCTCCACATGAGTTTTGGCTTTCATCCCTCCCTTTCTGCATGAGTGGGCAATGTCTTTGTATCCTTTCCACGTAGCCTGTCCCTGCTTCCACCATCTGTGTGTTTCCTTTTCATGTCTGAGCTCAGTCAGGAGCTCCATGCTCGGCTATGCTCACCTTCTGCCATGCCTACTTGACATTTTGCCCATTGGGATAGATAAATTTTGTTCTCTGAAAGCAATACTTGAAGGGCAATAAATAAACTAAACCCAGGTTACAATTCTTTTCTTACACAGTGATTACCCACATTTTCTAAAACTTTTTAAGTGTTTAAAATTGACATTCAACCCATTTCATTGTTTAATTTTATTATGTTATTTATTAATTTGTCTATTTTTTCTCAGAAACTTTGGAATATTCTGCTAAGTAGTTTGAATACATATACATTACTGTATCTATAAGAATCTTGTAATAAATCTTAGTAAAGCAGAAGACATTACTGCCTCCAGAATTGTGAACAAATAGAAAATAATTCATAAGGACAGCCCACAGGTTTATCTAGCCCCGCTTGATGCTTCTAAAAATAGACACTCAGACTGGTAGATGCTTGTCTTACTTGTTTTTAGCAGAATCCATTTGTTCTTAGTCCAGTGCTTAACCAGCCTTAGAGCTGCATTAGTTATTCTTAAACCTTATCTCATTCCTATTTATTCTTTTCCCCATAGACATGGAGAGCCTTTTTTGTTTGTTTGTTTGTTTTTGTTTGTTTATTTTGGTTTTGGTTTTTTGTGACAACCTCTAGCATATATGAGCATTGTTATTTTTTATCTCTTTTGAGTTTCCTCCATTCAAAATAAAGGAAACTCGATTAACTCAGTCTTTTCTTCTGGGGATTTTTTTTTTTTTTCTGGATTGCTTATCACTATTACTACTCTTCTGAACTTTCTCTAATTAGGGCCCACCTTTTGTGAAGCACAGTGCTCAAATATTCCAGTTGAAGTCTCTGCGTTGCAGGCAGAAGTATTTTTTTGTGCTTTACATGCAGCATTTCTGTGTCATAAAGATAATTGTTTTTTCTTTTTCCAAAAGAGACTCTAAGGAATCCTAGAGGGAAATTTTGGGGTTGGGTTGAATATAATCATGATGTTTCTCAAGACCTATTTCAGCCATGTGAATTCTGATTATAAAATATGGATGATACAGAGTTATATCAATCAATCAAGATGTTGCACAGAAAGTGTTGGACAAATTTAAGAAAATAAAAGGCTTAATACCTGTAATCTCACAGGCAAAACCAATTTTTTAGAAAATATATTTTCTGTGTTATAATACATGCAGGAGAAGTACATTGTGGGGAACTCACTCTTTTTGCATGGTGAAGTGGTTAAGTGTTATAACTGCTGAGCTCAGTCAAGAGCCAGTGATGAGCTGCCTTCACTAGGAAGATACCAAATAATACTATATTTATTGTAAAAGTAGGTTCATGAAAGGAGATATTTTCTTTGGAACAAACACTGAGTCTGCAAAAGTGAGTAAGAGAGCACTTCCTTTCCAATGAGGCAAAGCATCAGTCACATACAGGAGATTAATCTGATCTCTGAAAGTTAATTGCATCTCCAGGAAGTGTTACCACGCTTAGAATAATTCTGTGATTCTAATATAATATTAATGATACCCACATTTACTATAATGAAAATTGTCTAGTGAAATATACTAATTTTGAGGGGAAAAGATTAAAATTTGTCTAGAATCAAAGGACCTCGGAGGGCAGACTGACTGTTCCACCAGGCAGATCTATATATTTAATGGCTGTTTTTTGAGATACACACTGCTATCTAGAAATTATTTAAAATGGATATGTCTGGGAAAAACAATAGAGAGACCTTTAATCTTATGTGGTGGCTTTTCATTTCTTCATCCATGTGTTTTATTAAGATTTTAACTACATTGCTCAGTTTGGATGCTGTAGATACATTTATTTGCATTTTACCTTAACCAAACTTGAGCTAAGATTGATTTTAAAATAAATTACTAGTCAGCAAGTCTTCATCTGTTAGTTAAATAAGGAGTTATTCTCTTCAGTTACTGGGGCTAACTCAGCAAGTGTTTATTTCCTGGTAATATCACCAAAGCAGAGTTGTCACCAGGGGGGCTGTGCAGGCCAGGTGGAGAATTGGTATTGCAGTTGAAACAGGACACAGTGATTTTTCAGTGATAGTTAGGAAGTGTACTTGGATAAAGGTTTTAAGGAACATGCTGATATCTTGGTGGCTCCCATGGAGTTTTTCGCTATCATGGAGGAAAAAAAGTAGGAGAAGGCACTTAATTTGTTGCCTAGTGGAATATTAATACAAGAAGCCATAATACAGAGCAATAAAAAAGGAGAATGTGATCTCATTATTGCATTCAGTGTGATGTTTCCTGCCTGTATGGGGATAAGTTTTAGCATTGTATACAGCTTCATGGAAAGGCTTTATTTGGACTCAAACATACAGTTCTGCTGTTGTTCTGGTAAATAAGCTTAGAACATGAGTACGATGAAGGGCCACTGAAACAATAAAAAGTACCAGACATTATACATTACAATATTAGAGAGCCTCTGAAAAAAAATCCCATCAATTATAATCTCTGGGAAAGGCAAAAATAGCTTCCTAATTGAAGGATTCTGGTCATACAGTTATAAGTAACAAATGAAGATATGCTGATCATTAATACATTTATATTAAAAGAAAATTCGTAGCCATTAGAGCCACAAGAATCTCGAATGGAGTCTTATAAAGTGAGAATAATGGAGACTAAAAAACCTTATTAATTCCAATGTTGAGATTAACAAATATATGAAAATAAGAGATGATTTGGTGTCCTGGTACCAGGGACTATGCTTAGTGATCCTCATAGTCACTCTTTGAATAGAGGCTGTTCCAGGACAGCCTCCCCCACTTTCTCCTCACAGTATCAGGGAAGAATTTTATATTCCAGATACCAGATGCTTTCTTGCCTATGTAGGAAGAGCAATCCAAGAGTGTACTTCTGGCCACTTCCCATTTTCTTACAACAATTTGACCACCTTTTACTAGAAGATACTAGAGTTTAGCACAGGAGACTAGAGTTTTCTTGGGCCAGGGAACAGTTCTGAGCACATTGTATTTATTTGTACAAGCATAGCATATATATTTCTTAATTTCTCAGATATACTTTTTTTATAAAATCTATTCATACATACATATACATATAACAGCATGAATATGATATTTATTACTATCCTTTTTTAAGAAGGTGAAGAAGTGTGCTTCAGCATCTAGGGAAGGAGAGATAACTAACGCTGTTTAACATGCTCATGCACAGACTATAAGGTGCCCATTTAATCTATGCCCCAAGTCGAAGCGCCACGAACCAGTTTTGCTCAGCTAAAGAGAGGCCTGTGATAGAGAGTTTCACACACTGAAGAAAATTGTTGAAATGTTATCCTATTGATTGAAAGTTTATAAAACCTTGCTGCTTGATACATTTACCATGATTTATTCTGTAGGCTTTTGTACCTGTAATCATTATACAACCAGGGAATTGTAGCCCTAGCTTTTTCATGGAGTTTCCCTCCCATTGTTGCTCTACAACAAAATAGCAAAACTCTGCTCAGGTGTAGAATAGATTATCTTATTTTAATCTGTTGCCAACATTTTTGTGCTGTATTAATTTAACACAGATTTTATCATGTGATGTTGGCTGTCTCAGTTGTTAAAAATAGCTTTAGGAATTTAAATCTTCAGTGTCGTGTTCTGTGCATCCCAATTCATGTAATTTATACCAACAAATGTATTAATCATATATAATTTGTTACTCATGCTAGATACGAACGTATATGCTTATACTATATTCTCTTATTCATATTGTTATTCATAACAGCATTAGACATTCATATGCTTTGGGGTGTACCAGAGCTACCTCATCAAGCTAATAATTAGGCATTATGGGATAAGCCTGAAGCTTCCATTATTTATTCAAATTATGCCAGAGATGGTTTACATACATCTACTCTTTTTGAAAGTGAGGTTAGCCTGGCTACATGAGAAAAAAGTGAGAATACAAAGTGCTATTTCTCTCACTCAGCACACTTTTTGGCAGTTAAATATGCTGTAAGTGAAAGGATATGGAGAAAGGGAGTAGGAATATTTATGCAGACATCAGACTGTTATAGGTAGGAAGAACACATTTGGTTGCCATCCTCCAAAGCACTTGGAGGTCTGTGTGCAATACATTCAGTTCACATCCGACTTGCAGAATGTGTATTCAGGAAGAATGTAAGTATATGTTACTGCAGTAATTAGCAGTAATTATATTTTTGTTTTTAATAAGGAAGAAATAGCCGCATTATTGTATTTGAAATATAAACAACAAAAAAAACCCCTACCCTGGCATGAAAATACATTGATTTTATCTTGCAATGACACCTGGAGCAAGATAAGTGATAAATATCTGCCATAAATACAATGGCATTTTAACATGCAGAAGCCAAGATAATGGAAAGCTAGGTTTTCATCAGCTAGAACTTATTCTTCATACTTTTATTTTGGTATGCTTTTGTCTTAAGCAGCAAATCTCAATTATGTCATTATTATATTCTTTTATTATCTTATTCCTTCTTAATCCGATTGTTTAATTTAGAACACACAAATTGCACAGAAATATGGTTCTAGATTATGCTCTCATTTATTGTGCACAATTGCACAAATAGATATAAAGACAAAAAATAAGCATATAGAGAGAGATATTTGCATGCAGTTTCACATATATGCATGTGTTAATGTATGTGTAGCTGCACATGGTGTATACAGATGTGAACAGTATCTAGTGCATTGGCATATGTCTTCTACTATTTATCACAGAATCACAGAATTGTCGTTGTTGGAAAGGACCTCTGAGATCAGAGTCCAACCATCAACATCAAAAAAAAAAAAGCTAGACAAACGCAAACAGCCACACACACTCCACCAAAAACCACCCACAAAACCTCCTACGATCTCAACCACTAGAGCGTGCCCTGAAATGCCACATCTACACGGTTGTTTAATACTTCCAAAGATGGTGACCTAACTGGCTGTTCCAGTGCCTGACCACTCTTTCAATATAAAAATTCTTCCTAATACCCAATTTAAACCTCCCCTGCTGCAACTTTATGCCATTTCCTCTGGCTCTGTCATTATTCACTTGGGAGAAGAGGCCAATGCCCACCTCCCGAAAACCTCCTTTCAAGTATCTGTAGACAGCAATGAAGTCTTCCCTCAGGCTCCGTTTATTCAGTCTAAGCAACCCCAGTTCCTTCAGCCGTTCCTTATATGACTTGTTCTCTGGACCCTTCACTAGCTTGGTAGCTCACCTCTGGACATGCTCCAGCACCTCAATGTCCTTCTTACAGTGAGGAGCCCAGAACTACACACAGTATTTGAGGTGCAGCCTCAACAGTCCCAAGTACAGCAGCACAATCACTTCCCTACTCCTGCTGGCCACGCTATTACTCCTGCAGGCCATGATGCTGTTGGAGAGAGTCCAAGCCAGTTCCCTCAGTACTCCAGAATGGATCCCATCAGGCCCCATAGACATGTGAGGTGCAGAAGCAGATCATTAACTATTTCCTCCTGGATTATCGTGGGATTGTCCTTATCTTCCAGCTCAGGAGCTGGGGGAAACTGGTCTGACTGTTAAAGATGGAGGAAAATAAGGCATTAAGTTTCTCAGCCTTTTCCTCATCCTTGGTTGCAAGGTTTCCCCCTGCATCTAGTAAGGAATGGATATTCTCCATGGCTTTTTTATTATTATTGATGTATTTCTAAAAACGTTTTTGTTGTCCCTTATGTAAGTGGCCAAGTTGAGCTCCAGGTGGGCTTTTGCCTTCCCCATTGTCTCTCTTTGTGACCTAACGAGATCTCTGTACTACTCTTGAATTGCCATTTGTACTAATGATTAAAAGAATCCAAATCTTTCTATCTGACTGATGTTTTTGAGCAAAGAGGAAGGAGACTTGAAGTCTTACATAAAATCGAAGTGTTCCATACAGTCTCTTATGTTACTTGCTTGGCCCCCAAATATACACATCAAGATACCCCAAATTTTGCCACATCTTTTACCTCAGAGTTATTGCTCTGAGTACATTTCAGATTCTGCCCATTAATTAACACATTGGGTTATTTACAATTTAGAAGTAATACTGAGAATCTAACAATTAAACACATTGACCGACACTGTAAAACAGCATCTATGATTGAGTGGTGCCTACATTAAACTCTCTAATACTCAGCTTCATTGCCATGATGACAAGCAGACATAAAGCTACTTAAGTTTGAACTCACAGTTGGAATGCAAGTATTACATGATCTGATGATTTTAGTGGGTTTTTTTCATATGAGAAAAGCCACTAGGCAAAAATTAATGTTGTGGGGTTTTTTTCCCCCCTATTTGATCTTTTCATTGTGCATCTCTCTGTAGAGGAACAGAATTTATTTCAGGTATATCAGTTAGTGGCAGTTTGAACAGCTGGCAAATACACTGTTAATTTTCCATCAATTAGTTAGTGGAATGTACTTAGAGAAACAGTCATAAAATGGATCCATAGTTCAACAAACTATATACGGTTGTTTTGGCCCAGGGTACTGCCTTCTGGTTATCCTCAGAATATAACTATATCTGTACTAATATACTATTCTAATATTAAAAGCTCTTGCACCCAAGACTCACATTTAGATTTCTCTGGATTTGTTAATTTATAAAGAATATATCTACTGTATCTCTTCCCAGTTCATAGTAATTTTTCAGTGGAGATGCAGATCTCTGGAAAACAGAATTTAAATAAAGTTGCTGTCTTCTCTAGTGTACCCCAGTAATTTTTTCTTTCCCATTTGTAGCTAAAATTCATAAAGATTTGATCGACAGGAAATCACAGGATCTCAGCACTTGCCTAGGCTTACCTTCAACTGAGCTGAGTTTAGTTTTTTAGGACTGGCCATGTCTTCTCTGCCTCACCTGTTTTCTTTAGCTGAAGCCCTATGAATGCCATCCACAATAACAGTCTGAATGAGATAGTCATGGCTAAAGAAACAATTGCCTTTCCTGTCAACTGAAGCTGGCAGAGGCTCGTGTGCAACTTTAACATTTCAGCTGGACATCAAAGAGAAGGAGATAGAGTGTGATAAGAAAACTTAAAAATAGGCCCCTGGCAATCCCAAGGCTGAGGAGATAATCAGCATTGAACTTCGAGCAAAGAGGGACAGCTGATACTGGTGCCACTCCCTGTTGGACCCATAGAGCTGAGCTTTACACCAAAGGGAAGAGGCAGCTATGAGCAAGTTTTCTTGCATAACAATTGTGAAGACACAGTGAAGCAGTGAAGGCTGCACTATATTAGTTTGGACTTTTAAATGTTATCATCACTGTAAGTAGACTGATAATAACTTGGAATTTTGGGGGTTTCTTTTGGTTTGGTTTTTTTTTTCTTCTTCGCTGATATTTCAATTAGCTAGCAAAAAATGTCTTTCACTTGAGCCTGTATTACTTTTTAACATATAGAGGTTAATGATGTTCTGTTATGTGGGTGATAAATACCTTTCCTTCTCTTTATCAAAAGAGCTAGCACACTTCTTGCACTTCCATCAGATGTACCCCTTCCAAACCCTTCTTTGTTTCCTTCCTCGCCCAGTATGCTTCCCACTAGACTAGACATCACTTAAATCCCACATTCATTTTACATTGAACTGTTGCATCTAATGAACTCTAACTCACAGAGAAAAGCCGTATCATTGCTTCATTAGATCTGCATTGTGTTAATGGATGGATATGTGTAAAAAAAATGTGTTAAAGAGACTTACAGTTTATTTGGTTATTCAGTAACCAGTTGGCATCCTTATTTTTTGCTTTTAAACATTTATGCTCAAAAGGAGGATGGTTCTGTCAGAAATAGCAAGACTCCCTATAATCCAGTAATCTTTTTTCCTAAAGAGGAAGCACACCACACAGTTTGAAAGAGTACTCTTGGCATTGGCAGCCAATTTTTTGCACATTATTTTTCTCTGATTTCCACACTTATTTTCAGTGCCTAGGAATTGTATTTATTTCTAAATGTGTACTGGAACTGAACCAGTTTTATGGAGAGAAGAGTCTCTCCATAAAGCTATTCTTTCTCCACAAGGATAGCTAAAGACTTGCCAAACAAACACAGCTGTTACAGCTATGTCAAGGCGAGGCTAGCACTTCAGACATCCTACAGCTCTTCAGTGTGGAATGCACAATGTAAACACAAAACATACTACCCCACAACTTGCAGAGTTCCAAGTTCAGAAGCCTTTTAATCCTTATATTCACAGCTTCCTCTAAACTGATGTTACCATGCCAACTTTAGTGTGTCCTGAGGTCAAAGTCTTGTTCAGAGTGCAATGTAATTCTCACCTAACCTGAAGTCTTTGGTTTATTGTGAATGGAGGGTGGGTTCTTGAAGGAAAGGAAAACATACAGAGTATGTGGAGTGAGGAAGGGCCAAAGAATGCATCAAGACCTGGTGGCTTTCAAGCACTGCTATATCCTCTAATTTTGACAAAACCACAGGTAAGCATCCTTCTATTAGACCTACTATTGTGGAGAATGGCAAAGGATTTCTAGTACTCAGAGCTATCCTTATTTTCTTCTGTGTCATTGCTGCTTGTATGACCAATCCCTACAGCTCATTGTATATTGTTTATTGCTATATGGGATATAAAAATTTGAGTTCCTTTAAGACTCATACTGAAGTGGAAAAATATAGGATTAAACTATGCTTATACTCAGTTCTATTTCTTGACAAGTTGCTAAAATAACTTCAATACCTAGCGGATGAAGGTTGAGCTCAGATGTCTTTAATTCAAAGGAAAACAAAATAAAGATTATATTTCTTTTCTTAATGTTTCCCCGATACTAAGGCATGTGGTGACTTTGTAAATTTTCTGAGTGCCAAAGATTTCTAGTATTTACAGTGCTATATGTATACTTCTACAGGAAAATCAATACAGTGATGAATATTGTTTTCTTCTGATATGAAAAATCACCATTACGATAATGACACTTTATTTGGAAACCCACTGTATTCAAAACAGAACTGCATAATAACTTGGTGTCACAGTTTGACTCAGGTCTGACAACAATGCTCTCGATCCCCTCCCCCTCCCACCCAGGTAGGGAAGGAGAGAGAGAAAAAGAGAGAGAGACTTGGCTGGATTGAAAACTAAACTACACAGCTTTAATTAAAACACTAATGAATCATATAAGAAAATATATACAATTATATACAGATATATTCAGGTGTGGGCGAAAGCCTCTCGCCTCCCCCCCACCCCCAGCAACTCCTACAGCACTTCCCTGAACTGGGAAGAGTCCCGAGGAATCCCGAAGCTGCTGCTGGAGAAAGCAGAGAGTTATGGGGGTCACGAGAGATCAAGCCTGAGGATCGACGGTGATGGATGAACAAGAGTCCTCCCTGGACACCGGCCATGGACGGAAGAAAAAGGGAAAAAAAAGAAGGAAGGAAGTTGTCTTCCGTGATCTCTGACCTTCCTTTCAGCTTACGTAGATATATGGAATGGAATATCTTTGGCCAATTTTACTGTCCATCTAACTCAGCCTCCTACGGGGGGGGTCACAGATCTCCCCATAGTGTCTGAGCTGGCAGAGTGCAGGTGCAGCCTTGAAGCCTCAGTAGTTAGAAAAACATTCCAGTGTCTTATCAGCCTAGCAGAACACACTGTTGCTAGCTACAAGAAAGCTTACTGAAGGAAAAAAAAAATCAGTAAAAAGAAAAATTGGCTTCATCCTGGCTCAAACCAGGACACTTGGCCTTTATTTTATTATAAAATAATAGAACATTCACTTTACTATGATTAAGACTGGACAATATGTTAAATATTCATTGGTCATGTAGTTCTGACTCCTGTTTTGATTCTGGCAAGACTCTACCTGAGATAAAGCAGATAAATTATTGTGCTTTCTTCTTACACTTATAATTACACTAATTTAATCCTTACTGCCTTTCTCTTCCTATCAATATTTCTTGATAGAAAAACAACAGTAAACTGTGAAATGAATACTTTTAAAATGTTGAATTTTGATAAACCTTGTTATTCTTTATGTGATATACAGTGAAATTTTGAAGCACAGTTTCAAATCAGTATTTTAGACTTCCTTTAAAGCACTTACATCTGGATAAGACTGATGTGATTTATGGGTCAAGTGCAGATTATTTAGGTCATTTGCAGTCTGGTGATAAAATATCAGGGTTATTTTCATGTTCTTAATTCTGACTCCTTCTTAGTAACTACAGAGGAAGTTAAATCTTTTGGTTTTATGTCTTCTAACATGCAGGGGAAAAGGAAATTTACCAGTTTAGTTTTAAGTTTTACTTAGTGATGGGAAGTACAAAAACAAACAAAAAAAGTCAGTATTTACTCACTTCTTAATGTGTTAAGTCTTTTGTCTTTAGGCTAATGTGGAAGAGAGTCAATGGCAAAGGAAAAGAGGACAGAAAATAAAACATATTAGTAAGAGGATTAAGTTATGATCAAGGTTAATATCAAAGATTGTCAGCTCTCTCCTTCATAGGCCTGTGTCTCTCTGTCTCATCTGGCTAGAAAGACTGAGAAGATATCAGTTCTTGGACAGCAGATGTGGAATGAAAGATGAAACGCACACAGGAATATTACTAATTTTGTTGTAACAGATTGTAAAAATAAGGGAGCTGTGAGGGACTGTTCCAACTGTTGTAATTCTATGCATAGCTTAAAGTAGTCGTTTCTTCTGGGCAGTCTCTAGAGCGCTTCAACAGTTTTCCAGGTCAAGAAACTTTTCGTTGCTGTACCAACATCCTTCATGAATCTGTTCAGCTTAATATCCTTGTACTTATTCAACTTCAAGTAGGATTTTCTTTCCTTTGCTAACTGGTGTGGAGTGGCTCAGTCATTTTTCCCAAGGTTACAGTTTGCAGTTTGCAAACTGATTTTACATGCTTTGTCTTGTGCCTTGAATTTTTCCTTCCTTGCATTGTTTTATGTGACTTGTACACCTTCCCTCAACAGTTCACTGTACTGTTAACACATAGAAACACTTTGCTTTCAGTTCAGTAATCTGTTCACAAGAACTGTTTAGATGAGTTTACATGGATGAAGAGATTTTGTTTTGAAAACTATTTTTCTGTAAGTTGGGATGTTACCTTTTAAAGAAAAATAGAACTGCTTTTTTAATTTTCCAATTCTAACACATGAAATTCCATTACCTAAATACCTGTACATACATAAACATATACTAAATCTTATCTTGTATGCAGAGAATTTGCCAAATGTACTCTTGAGATGCAATGTATTTGAGAGGTTAACAGCAGTTAAATGAGTGTGTGGCTGTGTCACGATCCGTGACCTATTATATCTCCTTATTGGAGTGTATTAACTTATCAGGATTTGCTGAGAGATCCACACGGGTATCGCCTCACACAGAGGAGACAGGGGCTTATGCCCTGACTTTTTCGAGTGAATAACTTGCTCAGTGCTTACTAATATTTCTAAAGAAATGCACGGTTTATTGTGGGGAAAACAAAGCAATTTGGGGCAGGAGGTTCAAAAGGAGTGATTAAAACACATGAAATACACCTTAGTTACACACTTTATTTACTTATTTAAGTGAGGGAAGGAGGGGGAGGGATATGCCCGACGCTGTTCCTGTATAGGGTCACGATTTGTGTGCAGGTAAGACAAGATTATAAGCTGGGGTAGCCGGATTTATCTCACCACGCGGTGGCACAAGTCAGCTGCAAGCACTCCCAAGCGCAGGTCGCCCCCCCCCCAAAGAGAAGCGGCACGCGGCTCCGGGGACCGTAGGCGCGACGAGCGGCTCCGGGACTTTGGGACCGGGGCTTGAAATGGCGGCGGCAGGCAGTGTGTGGAGAGGACTGCCCTGAACACGAGGAGAGAGCGAGAGAGAGAGGGGCGTGCCGCGCTGCCTCTCTCATGGGGTTTTCAGCGCTCCCGATTGGCCGGTTTTGTATTTCCGGGCTTTTCAGCCAATCAGACGGGACCTAGTCCTGCCCCTGCTTCCGGCCACGGCTCCTCCCCTGCAGCAGCTGCCCCCCACACGCACACACAGAGGGGGTTCAGCGCCGCGCGGAGACGCCATTTTCAAGTCAGTATTGTCGGCTGACTCAAAGGACATTTCATGTTCGTGTAAGGAAATACCTGGTCCTTCACAGGCTGGAAGCAAAGAGCAATTGTACAGTGAAAATTTTTTTTTGGTTTGAAATTTTTCAAAATTCAAAAACAACTTATAAGGAAACTTATTCTTACAAATTCCCTAGGGCTTTATTAGCTCAATTGGAGCTCTGACTTTTGTGCAAGTGTTACAGTTTTAGCTTTTGACAGAGATGTTCCAGATTCTTCTCGCCTTTTTTTTTTTTTTTTTTTTTTTCAATAAACATTTTCATCTTTGCAAATATCAGATTAGGGGATCCTCAAAAGTCAGGGTAGCTCATTTTCTTAATTGGATTTGTTTAATGCTTCATCCACAAATTTGGTGAAAGCTAATTTGTTTGAATAGCTCAAGATTTCTTTCCTGTTTCTTTTCTGATCCTCCCCATTTAACAAAAAGGATTTCTGAAAATGAAAAATTTTGGCTATTGTTTTCTTCTAGAAGGGACTATTTGATTGTATCTAGTATTCATTCACATCATAAATAATTTTTAAAATCCACACATAAAATTTCTGCTTTTCAGAAAAAAAAACACAACAAACCACTCACACCTATCTACACCTTCAGCATGTTTAGGACAGACACTGTGGACTGATGTATCCCTTGCCAATCCTGTACATTCTGAAGCAGAAGCAGCTTTGAGGTCTTCTTCTTTTGTGACTTAGAGTGAAGTCTGATTCTTCTGCTTTTGGAGTTGTATGACTGTATTCTACACTCCATAAGAGTCTGCAAAATTTTGGTCTTTCCCAGGCACCGCAACATTTTAAGTTATAATTTATGTATGTAACTGTGGTCTTAATCTGTAGGCTGGAGGTTCACTGAAGCTGATCTGATCTAGAAGGACATATTTTACTTCATAAGGAGTCATAGTATTTTGGTTCACCTGTGAAGCATATGATGACTCCTAACTCCTGTGCTTGTTTATCTTTCCCCTCTGCAGCAGGAAAGTGGAATTCTGTGGATGCAGGCTTTGGTCCAGCATTAGTTAAGGCCATGGAGGAAAATCTGTGCCAGCACCCCAAAGCTTGGAAATGCTCCAGATTTCATCAACTGAGATACATCCTATGAGGTGTATGGTTTCATGGAGCTGTCTTATCTTCTCCTTCTAGATGCATGAGGGAGAAATAAATAAATAAATAGGAATTTAGATAAAAATATTGTGTAAAAGAAAAAAAAAAATCACAGTAGAAAAGCAAAAACATTTAAATACTTTCCTACAATATTTTCTTTTTTATTTTGACTGATTATGCACTCTTTTCACCTTTCATTAGGTGTTCAATTGCAAAAGAAAAGGGAAATGGAATCTGTGCAATTGGCAATTGGAAAGGACAAATATATAGCAAAAAAATGGGACCATTGATGAGCAAGTCAAAACTCCTATTCTGCTCTGTTACTGATGAAACCATGTGGTTCCAGAGCACCTTGTCATATATATTGTTTTGCATTGTTTATAAACCAACAATCTGTATGGCTTCAGTGAAACTGCATTAGTTTAGGTTCAGCTGTCCTAGTTTATTCTTTATGCTTTGTCACTCTGAAACCACAAAGTTTTAATGAAACAGCTGTGCCATTGTTTAAGACCCAAGAAGGAAACCCAGACTTGGTTTATTAGGGATGTGGATGAAGTATTTCATATTTCAGTTAGTCATATACAATTCCAATATACCTGCAGTTTCACATAGCTATTTCTAGTTAAGTGGGCAGTGGTTTCCAGGGAGTTTAGCTTTCCTATATAGTGAAATAATAAACTCAGTCAGAAAAAAAGTATAAAATTCATAAACAACTTTAGACATAGAGGAGTGTAGGAAATGGATTTTCACCTATAAATTTCTTGAATGTAAGTGGTGGAACACTATAAATCATAAATAATACAGGATTTTATGTTTTGCATTGTGTGAGTTTTATAGAGCTCAAATGGAATATAATAAGGAAACAGCAAAGCTCTCTCTGGATACTTAAGTTGTGGGATGAATTGTCTTTACTGATTCCAAGTGGAATTTTTTTTCCCCCACTCCAATATTCATGTAAACAGCAGGGATGCATTCTATTTCATAAAAGCTATATATAACAGCTAATTATATATGGCAAAAAAATGTGGTATATACCCAACCTAACATAAATGCTGTTTAAAAAGATAACCCTCCATGGTCCAAATTCTAGGTTTTGAGAAGTCCTTTATTGCCTTGAAATTGCTTGTGTGTTTTGCTGGAACATTTTCTAAAATTTAAATTGTAGGTCTTAAAAAACACATGGGATAGAGAATGGGATTATGCAAAGAGACAATTAAGAAAGTATTTAGTAAGAAGATCGAACGGAATGTGGTGATCAGGCACAGGGCTCAGTCAGACTGACAAGCTCCATTTCACAAGTGATAAGCCCCTTTCTGTTTGTTCTTCCTTTGTTCTTCCCTAATGCCCCTCCTCTGCAGAAAGCAAATAGTTGAACACTGACACACATGAAAAACAGCAGAACATTGAAATGGTTTTTCCACAATGTCTAACTTATCCACCTCAAAATTTTCCTTCCAGTAGGGCTAAAAGAGTTATTCCAACATTTAAAGCATGCTGAAAATAGTTTCTCCATGCCTCCTTGTAGAACTAGTGATGATTGCTTTTTAAGCAGCCATCTTCGAATTTCCTGAAGAATTTACCTGGCAAATAAAAATACATTGTAAATAATTAAGTTGCTTGGATTACTGAAAAAGGAAAATAGTGCCTGAATATAATCACAGTCATCACATATGAACATTAGGTTTATTTATGAAGTCATGCAGAAAAGTACTTTTTTATTTTTCTTTGGTTAGCCTGAGAAATGGCTTTACGCCAACCTCAACAAAACAGGACACAGTTACCTCTGAACTGGCATTTGAAGAATGAAAATAATTAATGACATCAGTTCTATGTGATATTCAAGAAGCCAAGCATATCTGATTCCAAAATCAGTAGAAAATAGGTAAATCCTTACCCATTTTTTCACATGTTAAGCTATTCTAGATGAAAAAGTAGAATTTAAAAGGAGACAAACTAAATATATTTTGTCAAACTTAAGCACTTATTTTTTTTAACTACTTTAATTTTTTTATACAATTCATGTATCTTTTCACAATTAGTATGATTCGGCTTAATATTTTACTTTTTATAATCTCTGCATTTTTTAATGGAAAACAGTCCTGTTGAAAAATTTCTTCATTTTATTCTCCTGTGGTTTAGAGTATTAAGTGTTAAGATACATTTAAGTGCACTGTAATTGTCAATCTACTTATGACCTTTCACTTATTCCCTCTTCTGTAATGTGTGTTTTTTTAGTTATACCACTCTCAAAAGCTGCTTTGGCTAGCTGTTAATGTTATTTTTCTTTATCAGATACTGAACAAATTTCTTCCTTCTCTCTGGATGGGGATTATGTAAAATAGAAAATCTAAATTTGTGCTCCTTTCTGTACATATGAGGACTCCACAATGTCTATTAAGAAGATATAGATAGGCCTCAAGGTAGATATGTTTATTGTTTTAATAAAACAGTGGCAATTGTAAATTTTGAAACAGACTAGGGCAAGTTTCATAAATCAACAAAGTGTTATCTCATGAATTATCAGAGTACCTTTAATTGAAATACAGATTGGTAGTAGAGGAAAAGTTCCATGTACGTTTACCCCCTGAAACACACACTGGTTAATTTGTGTTTTTTAGGCAATCTGGATTTAAAATGGAAGGAAATTAAATGGCATTTTAAAAAATCCAGAGGATTTGATACAGCATCAGTTCTCATATAAATTAGGGATTTGCCTTTGGCAGAGTTTTAATGAATATATCACAAAACAAGGGCATGTATTCACAAGCAGGAGCAGATGTATGTTAGCTCTGCCTACAGTTAAAGCTTGTGGCAAATCAGCCAGTCTAAGCACACATAAAACTGCATTAAACTGCACCTCTTACTAGAAATCATATCCCTATGGTTTATTTTTGCTGTGCCATAAAGTTCTTGAAATTCATTATTTAATACTAGAAAGTCTCTACTTTCAGTACTATTAAACAAGCCAGATTTGTAATAGTAACAATTACAATAATGATAATGTGCAAATTGCTGATACATTTGTGGTCTTATGTCTTGGAAAGATGTTATTTCTGTTTTATGACCAGTTTCTCAAGTTGCTTAGAACTGTTACGTGTCATTACTTTTTCAACTGGCCTTCCTCATTTTCGTTTGAGATGTCATTGTATTTTCCCTAGAACATAGTTCTTTCATCAAAGATTCAATTATATGTTCCCAGTGAAAAGTAATGCGAAGGAGGATAAGCTTATTTTGGTACCAAATGTGTTCTCGAAAGAGTTAAGAACACTTTGTGTCTTTATGGCTTTAAAGGGCAATTGAAACTAGAAATTTCTCGTTAGTCAAACAAAAAATAGATCAGATCTAAAACTTCCAGTCACATGCAGAAAATAGATGGAACTACCTTAAAATCAAATAGAGTGAGCCCCACTAATGAAATGCTTTTGTTGCTATTATCAGATGTTGCTCGACTACGAAGTTAGCTGCTTCCTTCTTCATTGGATGGACATTTAATTACTTACCTTGTATGGGCAATAAGAGCTCTGCAAATGTGATAGGAAAGGAAGCATTCTGAAGCAAATGGCTGTCAGTGGGAGAGAATTACTGTCTTAAGTAGTGTATTGTCTCAAGTGTTCTTGCTAGCTGGTGGGAGCATTCTAAAGAGACATGAAGTATCCTATTTGTGTAAAGGCAAGATTGCTAGATTACTTAAAAAAACCTCTCTTTTGTTAGACATTTAAACTACAAACAGATCAAAGGTTCAGAACTTGAATTCTACAAAAACTAGGAGTGTCATGAACTTCAGGTTTTTAGTTAATCAGGCGATTTGAATAAATCACATGCTGGTGTTTCTAAACATTCTTAGAAGAATGATATATCCAAAGAGGAACGGAAATTTTTGTGTGTGTTTTGTAAGTCATCAGTTGTAAACATTTTGTGAAACAGCAGGGTAGCTGTCTCTACTGCTACTCAGAAGAGTTTCTCTTCTTTCAGGTGAAGTGTTTGGTCCTTAGAAAAATCAATTTGACACCTGGTAAGTCCATCTGTGCTTGTCATTCTCTGTGCTCTCGAAATGTCTTTGGATGTCAGTTTGTTGACTGTGGAAATACTAAATATAAAAAATAAAATGACTCATATGTCCATAGTCATACGTAACCTAGTAACCCAGTAAATTTAGTACTGTATTAAGCTAACAACAGAGGCCACAAGGCTTATCAGACTTTTTGAAAACTTGCTTTAGCCTGTCTGCAGCTGTGTTTTATCTTATTTAGCTGTAAGAAATATTATCTAAGGTCCAGATGACTGTTGCTTACCTTGTTTTACCTGTTGTGCAATTGTTGCATAATGCTTATTACTGTAAATATATTTTGTAACTCATAGGTAGCAGTAACAACTGTTTCTTCTGTACAGAATGAACTATCTGTGAACCTTGAATAATATGCAGCTTAGTGTAGTATCCTCCGTGGTGTGACAGCAGAAGCCTTGAAAATACAGGTGCAAGATAATACTGGAGTTCCTGAGGTTGTAAACAACTAACCAATGGTCTCTTATTGTCCATTAAAAGGATGCAACCTTGGCAACTGCAGCACAAGCAGTTTTAGTAGTAATAAAAAACCTGAAGAACAAGTAAGCTAAATATATAGAACACATGATATATGGCAAATTTGCATGAAACTATGAACTAGTGAAGAAAGTACAAGTAATTTCTGTATGTTTGATAACACACTGCAAGTGGACCTAAGAGTGGGGAAGAATAAACTATGAACACTCTAGACCTCCTGGAAAGGAATTTGTAGTGCTGATGGCCTTTTCTCCACTCTCTTTAAGTATACCCATTTACTTTAGGATTCAAAAGGGCAGGGGAAAGGTAGGCATAATGGAAGAGAAAGCCCTATAATTTAGAACTGATGGAGTAGCACACCTATAGTATGTAATAAATGTTCTACTCAGTCATTGAAAATTACTTCTAGCTGTTGTCAAAGATGTTTGAGACCTGTGAACTCCTGGTTAAATCCTTTAGTGACAAACCGTTCCTTCATTTCTTGACTTTAAATTCTGGAGTTTTATGACTAAATCAAGTTCCCAGGTGCAGTCTGAAAGAGTG
>NW_009970716.1:5206375-5206893 GCF_000747805.2 Chaetura pelagica
AAGAGTGTCCTAATTATTAATTACTTTAGGAAATTAATAGAATGTTCATTACCTGCTCCATTACAGGACGATCAGAGGACTGCAAACATTTCTCTGTACAACTATGGGCATCATCTTCTTATGCTAAATTTAGATTTTGGCTCTACCTTTGAAACTCAGGTACAAGTAACAACACAGTTACAGGTGCAATTTCTATGCTTCATTAATTATAAAAGAAAGGAGGAGTTTTCAAGCAGAGAGGAAATACTTAATTTTATTTTCTCAGCAGCTTTCACTAAATCATTTAAAGATTTATTAAAAAATAAAATCCAGAAGAAAAGCCTATATTTAATGCTACATAAAACTAGCTTGAATAATTTGGTATTTGCCTGTTTTATTTACTGTAACATGGAGTATTTTATGTCATAGGAGTCACACATCCTCTAGAAATGTGCTCTACAAAACACAAAAAATTACAAAAAATGCAAAAAAATGCAAACAAAAACAAGGAAACAAAAAACATCCCCCCCCCCCCCCCG
>NW_009970716.1:5208023-5218832 GCF_000747805.2 Chaetura pelagica
AAAAACACCCCCCCCCCCCCCCGAGTTTGCTCAAAGAAGAAGTAGAGTTGCATGGCGGGGGGGGGGCGAAACAAAAGAACCACGCCACTTTCCAAATACAAATACATGTAAAATAATATAGAATCTACAGAACAAGAGTGTTAACTATCCTGCCTCCAGACAATAAACATGTCTTTCTTTAGGGAACACCTTTTATAAAGCTAAACTGTGCTATTCAAGGTAACTAAGTCTTTAAATTTCCTGTCTTTTAAAGCTAGGCCTACACATCATGTATCTAAGCTCTTATAGTGTGCAGGAGCCTCTTGAGGACTGCAAGTGGAAAAGGTGCTTATACTTTTCTGCTACCCTGCTGGAGATTACAGAAACTTTGCCTCTCCTGTTTTTTAAAGCCGGCTTTGAATACGTAGAAAAGAAATTGGATAGTGTGTGTGAAATGGCCACTTGGAGCACTGTAGTAGCATATAAAAGATTGAAAACCCAGTCTCCTTCAGGCAAGGAGGAGAGGAACATTTGTGTTAGCAAAGCTTATAAACACTTTAAAAAAGTTTTTTAATGTAACATTTTTTCTCATGTTTATTGGACATGTCTCCTCCAAAACATAAAATCATTTCACTGTATCTCTTAAATATTTTTTTCTGTGATAATCATAAGTTACTTGTACAGGTGTACCCACTGTACTCTGACAGTATTTTCCAGGAAGATCGGAAAGACTGTAGTCTTGTCACTGCAGACATTCCTCTGGAAAAATATCATGCTCTCTCAATAGTTAATCAAGAAATGATATTAAGCTTACTTCCCACTAAAGGCTTATCTGACCACTCCAGCACAACACAGACTTCAAAACAGCAGGTAATTTGTTGAAGTACAGTACATGCTGTCTCTCTGATCTGTGAGAATCCTTTAAGATCGATTAGTACTTCTAATTCCATAGAGCCTTTCATAACCGTTTTCTCAAAGTGCTTTGCAAGGATTAATACTGCGGATTTTCATATAATTTATAAGTAATTATTTTTTTATTATTACTTACTAAGTAATCATTAACAGTCTAATATTTGGGTTCTTAATTATACTGGAGCAAGTAGCACAGCACAATCATTAATAAGATAATAAGTTCACAAAGCTATGGTCAAATGACTTCTTCCTCCTGTCAAGATTGAAGGTACTGGCAGAAGCTCCTGGTATCAACTGAGAGAAAAGTGAGAATGAGTAACTAATTAAATTTATGAATTCAATTAATTTTACTTTTCATACTGCATACTTGAGTAGTTGGGGATTTCTTAATGCTTTTGGAGTGGAGTTCTTTCTATTGCTTGTTTGTTTTTGTTGTTTTAGGGGTACAAATTTTTAGGTACACTTTGTGGGAGCTTCAATCAATTGCCACACCTGATAAATACAATGAAAAGCCAAGACTTCCTTTACTTTCAATACCTGTAAAAATGTTAATTCTTGCACTACTTTTGGGAATATTCTCTTTCCAAACATTTTTTAGATTAGAATCAAAAGACTACTGAAAGAACTTTGTGTATACAGAATCTCTGCATTTCTTTCACAACTGATTCTATTCTAGCGCTCTGATACTACCAGTGAATTTGTTCATTATATGAAAGACAAAATATTTTTATTACAAAACTTAGTTACAGAGACAGTGAAATCACCCTAGATGTATTTGAAAAAAAAAAATTAAAGTATATTAATAAAAAAAGAGTAAAAAAGTATTTTTAGCCAATAATGTCATAGAATACTATATTTTATCTCACATTTTGTCTGAGTTTCAAACTCATTCTGGTGAATTCATGGAAATAAAACACACTGTAATACATTTTCTGTCTGGCACATGCTCATACATTATATTTGCAAAGTTCTGTGAAATATTCTATATGTATTAAAAAAAAGTATTAGTGTACCTCCATCCTTCTCATTGGGTTAAGATTCATAATTGAGCTACGCAGCTGCAGTGTGTATATGAAGCTTAAATATTCTTCCTTAAAATGATTAATATGGGCACTCCACTCTGATATATAGTGTACACAAGAACTTTTGTTGATCAGAAAAAGAGGAAATAGTAAGACAAATTGTATATTCCCTGCAAATTCATAAGCTCTCTTTCTGTAAAAAAAATCTGTAGGTATGGACCTGTGACAATATGAAATTCATTAGCTTTACTAAAATTCAGTTGTGCTGTTGTCTCAATTTTTGTAAGCTTTGGCTTAAAATTAGTGAAGAGATCATTTCTAACTTAATGTTTCTGGTTTTGTCTCTGTCCTAAGATTTTAGAGCTGCTATATTCACATACGCATACTAGACTAATCTCTTTACTTTTAACAGTCTGTATAATTTAAAAAAATAAAATTTGCAGAGGAATTTCAATACCATTTAGCATTGCTCATCATCTTCACTGGCTTAATGGTAAAATAATTATTTACTTCAATAGTAACACAATTTGATAATATGCATCTTTCAGCCTTCTGCTTCCAGCTAAATTTCTTTATCTTTTTATGTAGCTGTTTTTGTAAACAGTGTGACTCTAAGCTCTGTACCTCAAATTTAAATATATCTGCCATCTGACCTACTCATGTAAAAATCTCCTGTAAGTAAAAGAGCCTTCTGATTCATAATTTAGAGGATTCTTTAAAGGAAACTGTTCCATTTGTCTCTAAATGATGAGTGGTAAGGAAGGGACAGGTATTTTAGATTGCCTCTGGCAAGGAGAAATGCAAAATAAACCACTACGTTCTTTAAGAAATACATGTAAAAAGCTACAATATTGTAAGCATTTTGCTACTTAAATTTTCATGCAAATTCTACAGGGACTGTAAAAAAATGAAGGGCTTTTTTGCAGGCAAGTCCATAAGTATGTAAATTATGAAAAACAATGTCACAAAACCTATGGAAAAACAAACCACGTAACTTTATTGAACAACTGTGGCTAATAAAAATAACGTTCAAAAACATTCTAGTTGCTCCAGAATTTTTTTTTCTGCTACTTTGCAATTTGTATAATGAATCTTTTCTAAATATTTACATTGATCTTACTTTACAGTTTGTAAAATTCGCAAAAGTGGTGGAATGTGTCTTTATGTCTTGCTTCAAAGATCACTCAATCTTCAGTTCCAGTAAGAAGGAACTTGTCTTGAACCAGTTCCAAGTTTTGTTGTGTACAGATTCATTACTGCAAATTTTGAAATGAAATTTTGGTATTCATAACTGAAATTTGTGGAAGGGAAAGATAAAGAAAATGCACCATCTAAATATTTTGTCATGTATCTTTGTGGGATTAACTGGTGCTGAAACAGTTAATGACCACTTAAAAGTTATTGAAAAACTGCTTTTAAACTATTTATTAGTGGCTTGGGCAGATGTTTTAACTGGTCAGGGTCCTCTCTCTGGTCTCCAGCTAAATAGGTGTCTCTGATGCAGGGAATTGCATGGAGAGATAAAAAGAAAAGCACATGTTAGTATAAAGGGAACTTGAAGAACTAAGTCTTGCACTAACTCACTAAGTTTTAGATTGGTCGAGGCCATTCTCGTTGTTCTGGGTCTCAAAATGACAAAAGCTAGGTACAGGTAGCTACTCTGAAATACAAACATAGCACCTATTATTCCCCTCAAGGAAAATAAATAAATAAATAGGATCAATTAAGAGCATTATATTCATCAGCTCTATTACTCTATTCATCTCGGTTTGAAAAAGATCTGTGCCAGTTTAACTGGCCTGTAAATGCCTGTTGCCTTAAAGAGTGAGGAATCTTAGCATCTGTCTTAAACTTGTTCTTAGCAACTGTCTAGACATTTGAAAGTCAAAATGGTCATTTTAAATTGCTTCTTGGATTATCACTTTTATTTCTGTGTATCAGCACTTGTGCCTTTCTAAAGGATTGCTTGTTAGGGTTAGCTTTATATTATGCCTTTGATCAACTGAAAAACATTTTCAACGATCAATTTTTATTTTAAGTTCAAGACTTCCAAAAGACTGTGAAGAGCTAAAGTATAATCATCCTAATGATTCACTGGCCCTTGCATTAGATTGACATCCACTGAAAGAGGTGTTCAACCTTTGCTCACGTGCTTTAGGTTGCAAGCATTCACTTTTCCTGCTTCAATGCTACCCAAAGAAAACTGAAGATAAAAGGGCTTCCACTGAAACATGTAGCAGACCTCAGATCAAGCAGAAAGGAGGACCAACAGCCAAGGTTAAGAGCAGATGGTTTCAAGATTGCAGACTATATAGGGCAGTCTCTTATTGCTAAAGCAGCTAGAGGGCTTATTAATCTGGTTTTCTCCAAGGAATTTCTGCATAACTGTAGATTGCATCCCTGTTTTCCTGTTACTTCACTTTTATTTCTCTATACCATCTCTGTGTTTTCAGAAAGAAAGCTGTGGGAAGTCAGTCCCCCATCAAAATAAAGCAAGCCTTCTATGGGCTGTTTACATAAGAAAGGGGGAAAAAAGTTATGTATCTTTATTCATAACATGAATGGCTTTCACAGAAGTGCTTTATTCAGAATATTTCTGTGTCTTTGTAAATTTGTGGATCTAATATTTTATAAATTAATACATTTTTAAGAGCTAGAAAAGTATTGCTCTGGATTACTCAAATTCAGTTTCAGCACAACATTTGCTTCTGTGGCTGTATCATTAAATTATTTGATCATATAAGTTTATGCAATCTAGAAATTAAAATGTCAAATATCAGTGTGACAAGATAATAATTAATATAAATCAGTTTATTTTTGTTTCGGGTACTTTTTTTGTCTGCTTCATATTTGTACCACTTCAGCTACTATCTAAAGACCTAACAAAATTTTACTATATAGTATTTCCCAGTAACCATGTGTAATTATTTCCACTCAGAAGATTAAGTAACTCCACAAATTGGTGTGATTTTTCTGCACAGACACGTGCACTTTCGCACCTGCTGTAGCTAGTAATCCCTTAAAAAACGTTTCAAAATAGTTTAAAAAACGCAGTGTAATAGTGTCACCTACTAATCTTATTTGCAAGGTAAAGTAATAAGTAAGAATGCCATATCTTTATTATAGAAGTTACAGTTTCCTGTTTGCTGTCCACTAAAGAATAAAATTTGGGGTTCAGAGACCACAGTGTTAAATGCATATGCGGAACTGTACTACAGAACACACTACCAACACGATTATGTGTCTGTTGATAAAATTAAAGTGTTGTGCACAGCAGAAAGACAAGAGATATGACTGGGAGTACTGAATTTAGCTGATTATTATACTCTCATTTTATACGCAGCAGGAAATCTTTAATTTCTAGTAAGTATAAAAATTGTACTTAGATTTAAGGAGAAATATTCTGTGGTGTTTTACATAAAATAAGCAGTGGCCTTTTTATGTGTTTAGTTGTTTGGTTTTTTTGGTGCTCAAGGAAAAGAATTAAAGCTTTGAGAGAATGACACATCTCACTAGGAGAAAAATTTTATTTTAAAAAAATTGTTTGGAAAAACAAAAACTTGTAATTTCACAAATATTAAAACACATTCTTAAAGCATTTTTGTAGGGACATGTCCATACTAGATTTTAGCAGAAACACACTCTTATAAGAACAATTAAAGACCTTTCTGGTGTTCTGTTTTAAAATATGCTTCAGCGTGGCTTCTTTGTATTTATCATGATCACAGAGCAGGCTCTGTATAAGGACCCAGTCCTACCTGAGTTTCTAAACCAGCCTTTGCCATTATTTGCCTGGGCTTTTGCTATTGCTAGTGCTCTGACATAGGGCAGACCCTGGAGGCTTGACTCAAGGCTCTTCACGTGGAATGAAGGAGGTGGTCAGGCCAGACAGGAAAGAATCTGATGTTTATAGAAAATCAATGTTTTCTTCCATGTGACTTGTTAAGTGAAGTAAAATGACACCATTTGTTGAATGTTGAACATAATTCGTCTTTCATCATGTACCTCCCATTACAGGCCACTACAGCACCTGCAGCACAGTCTGATTTTCTCCCTGTTTAATATGAAGGAAGATCCAAACAGTACTATGCCTAACTCATCATTTTCATTTGGGATAGCTGGCAACAAGCCTGAAATGTCCCCACAACGCAAGACTTGCCAACTGTTCAATTAATACTTTCTTTCTGGGTCCTTTGAAAATTCTCCTGAGCAGTGGTTGTTTTGAGAAACTCATCCAGCTTCATATTTCTACTGTGAAATTTATGGACCACTGGTTGTCAGATTTGCTGCTGTTACTTTACCTTGCTGATATAATTGCAACTCAGCCTTTGTTTCTTCTCTTTTTTTTAGCTCCTCTCATTGTAGACATCAGCATTGAGACTATAGTAACAGAAAATAAAAAAAAAAAAAAAAAAAAAGGACAGCATGCTGTTTTGGCTTATAAAAACATGCTTTTTGGGTTGTATGGTATCATACCAAATACAGACAGAAAAATCAGATGGGGTGACTGGCAAGTGGGAGGGCTTGAATAACTTGGGTAGCAGCCATGCAGGTTGTGACCCTTGATACAGTTCACATCATAAAGATGCTAATTGTACAAAAGCACCAACAGACCACATTTATGTAACAAGATCCTGCAGTTTCATTCTGGGAGAACATGCAGTCTGACTTTGCAGTTCAGAAAAGAGCTGAAGTTTTTTTTCTTGCGGCTACAAATAAACTTGGTAAAAAATCTTCCCAGTCCTATTTAATCCCTAGAGACATCTTGGGACAACTATGGAAAGTTTCTGCCACAAATTGAAGACTCACAATTACTAAAAAGATATGTGCCATTATAGTCTAATCTGAATTATTTATCCTAAGCGTTAAGTTCTGGTCACTTAATAATGCAGTATTTCCTTCTATGGCCATTTCTATTAGTCCATCTGACAAAAGGTCCTGAAGGAAAGCCAAAGGTTGCAGTCCAGCTGAACAAAAGTCATGGATGCCTGAGTGTTTGAGGTTTCATTTCCACACTGGAAGACTGGAAGACTAAGGAGAAAACTTACCATAGATTCTGGTGTTTTTTCTTTTTAATGACGTTTTCACATGGATTAAGAAAATACTTGAAATTGCTAAATTGGAGATTACTGAATTTTTTAAATTATTATTATTATTTTTTTTACCAAATGTGACTTCAGTATTAGAAATCCACAACTTTCTGTAAAATTAACTGACAGCTTAAGCTTTGGTTTGGTGAGTTTGCCCTAGACAAAAACAAATTTAAAAAAAACACAAAACAAAACCAAAAGCAATAAACAATAAAAAATAATTAGGCACACAGGGGAATAGACAGCAGGGTCTTGATAAAAGCTATTCTCCTATTGTTTGTCCAGCCAAATAAATTCAGGCTTGAGGCATTTTGGATTTTTATCAAGTATTTGGAACCAATCCTATCCTTTTCCTCACTGCATCTAATTTTCCGTGTTACCAAATAGGGCATAAAATTTGAGAATTCCTCTCTCACAGTGAGATTTGTTAGGGCTTTTAAATTAGAAGTGGTGAGAACATGAATGATTTAGTTTCTTCTGAAAGCAATATTGCCTGGATCAAAAAGAATATTTAAATATACCTAGCAAAATTAGTTTAAGTTAGATGGTAAGATACCAGTCTTATAAAAGGCTTTTGTTGCTCACAGGCAGGTGCTGCTGTTTGTTGTTGTTTTTTTAAAATAACTAAAAAATATTTTTTTAACCTTATTTAATATTTAATTTCAACTTTTAACTTCTTATATTAAAGCATGGCTTTGAGGGCACTAGATTATGTATAAAGTTGGAGAAATATAAGAACCACTTCCATGGTTCCATGGCAAAGCTAAGATCCGGTTGTCCCTTTAAAAATTATTCCTGTTCTATACTTTCCACCAGCACTGAGGAGTTTTAGAAAGGAGCTGTCACTAGAGTATCCAGTTTGACAGTTACCTAAATGCTTCTGTCTCTGCTGAAGTGAGGCGTTGGTGCTCTGTAGAAAATAAGTAGAATGAAGTAAATTAAGTGCAAGTAAATGAACCACATTTTTTATATATTATTTATCTGATCAGGACATTCAAAATTTAGTTCCCATAGCTTCTTCATACTCAATTATAGATTTGTAATGTCTGTCATATATATATATAGTTAAACTCAAGGCTATCATAATACAGATAATGTAGAAGCTGTATGCATGGATCCCTTAAACTTAGTTATTTCTGTCCATTTGCTTTTGGGACCTTTGCTTTAATTCTTGAAAGGAGGTGAAACACAATCATGTAACAGTACTGTCTCCTGTAAAGCTTAGGCAGAGTCAGAAAACACCACATGATTTTAAGTGATCTGAGATACTACAGCATAGATTCACTTAATCTCATTGCTGTTGGCTTTTAATTTAAGATTGCTTTATCTTGCCAGAACTGTAAAAGGCAAATGAATAATGTTGAATGGGATATGATGTCATACACAACTAATGGCAGTTCAGCTGAAAAGTTTAATTAATAAGGCACATAAACAGTTGTACCTGTCACTGCAGTTCTGACCTTGCAGTTTCAGGTAAAGTCAAATAACTTAAGAAATAGCAACATGCAATCCAGAAGTAAGGGTATTTGTATCCTTGACATGTGACAGAGCAGTTGTAAGTGTAATTGAAATATATGATGCATTTGGCATTGATGCAGATATGTAATTTTAATGGTGTAGGAGAATGACTGATGTGACATTTTGCTCATTTTCCTCAGCTAGAGCTTGTACAATTTCTGAAGAGTAAATGACCTTACAGTATTAAATAATGTACTCTTGACCCTAGCTGTTATGGCAGCTCAGAGTGTGAATGTGCAGTCAGCAAATCCGCCCTACTAAAAGTTAGCTATAATTTACAGTGGGACAAAATCAACTGAGTTTCAATGATAATGTCTGATGGCCTTGACATCCTACCTTGGTGTTCCCTCTGCTGTTTCTCACTCTTTTAATTCCTTTCTCTCTCTGCCTGGTGTTTTCTGCAGTTTCTTAAATATGTTGTGTTTTCACAGAGGTGCCACCATCCAGAGTGACAGGTTCAGCTGTGCCCTGAGGTGGGTTCATTGGAGCCAGCTGGAACCAGCTGTGCCTGGCATGAGGCAGTCCTGGCCTGTCCTCACAGAGGCTGCCTGGTCAGACCCCACTGCCAGCATCTTGCCATGCATTCTCATTACACGATTTTAGAGAAGTAAACATACAATAAAATGCACCAAATGTGCCATCCAATAAGAAGTCTCGGAGGACCTTATTAAGCATTAAAAGGAAAAGGCAGTGAAAATTCCTCTTATATATCATATTCACTAATACAAAACAGTAATGCCAGACAGAAAAGTCATTAAATTAATTAATTAGTCCCTTGTAATTGAATCTACAGAAATTCTTACTTTCTGTAGCACGCAAGTGTGCCTTAAGTGAAAAACCTATGCATTTCTTCAACATTCTTTTTGACTATATCTGTTTTATCTCCTGTCCTGGTTTGAGCCAGGACAGAACCAATTCTCTTTCTAGTAATTTTACTTTTCAGTAAACTGCACTTTCTGAAATTAAGAACCTGTTCTTGAGGCAATGTCTGCTTCTAGGATCAATGTTTCTTGTTATTGCTGGAGAATGGTATGCAGGAAGGCTCTTGCTTATGCTTATTCCTGTGGAAACCAAATCACTGCTTGGCTCTGCTAAACTCCTTAGGCACTGGAAACAAAAGGGAGGAAATGGGGTCACACCTGTGACCCTCCTGCAGGGAGAAGTGGACCAGACAGGTGACCAAAATTGACCAAATGAAGTATTCCATCCCATACTCATCATAGTTGGTATAAATGTGAGGGATCATGAGGGTCAACCTCTCTTTGTCCATGGTTGGTGTCAACTCTGTCTGTTGATCTGCCTTTGATCGCAATCCACATGTTCCTGAATCCCTGCATTTCTGCACCCAGCTACTGTGTGACACTGAATCTGGGATTCCAGTCTGGGACTTTCCCAGGGCCTGCCCTGCAGCCTTGGTAGTGATGTGAGTGTTATTATGGCTGTCCTGGTTTGAGCCAGGATGAAGCCAATTTTTCTTTTTACTGATTTTTTTTCTTCAGTGAGCTTTCTTGTAACTAGCAACAGTGTGTTCTGCTAGGCTGATAAGACAGAGGAATGTTTTTCTAACTACTGAGGCTTCAAGGCCGCACCTGCACTCTGCCGGCTCAGACACTATGGGGAGATCTGTGACCCCCCGTAGGAGGCTGAGTTAGACAGACAGCAAAATTGGCCAAAGATATTCCATTCCATATATCTACGTAAGCTCAAAGGAAGGTCAGAGATCACAGAAGACAATTTCCTTCCTTCTTCTTCTTCCCTTCTCTTCCGTCCATGGCCGGCATCCAGGGAGGACTCTGCTCATCCATCACCGTCGACCCTTAGGCTCGAGCTCTCCTGACCCCCATAACTCTCTGCTCTTTTCCAGCAGCAGCTCTGGGATTCCTCAGGACTCTTCCCAGTTCAGGGAAGTGCTGTGGGAGTTGCTGGGGTGGGGGGAGGCGAGAGGCTTTTGCCCATACTTGAATCTATCTGTATATAATTGTATATATTTTCTCTCATGTTTCATTACAACAATTTATAGCTCAGTTGGTAGAGCATGGGACCCTTAATCCTCAGGATTGTGGGTTTGAGCCCCACATTGGGTGCTGCACATTGTTGTCACTGTTTGACTCAGGTCCAACAACAATGCTCTTGATCCCCTCCCCCCCACCCAGGTAGGGAAGGAGAGAGAGAAAAAGAGAGACTTGGCTGGATTGAAAACTAAACTACACAGCTTTAATTAAAACACTAATGAATCATGCAAGAAAATATATACAGTTATATACAGATATATTCAGGTATGGGCAAAA